>NW_018165089.1:131294-147194 GCF_001263595.1 Phalaenopsis equestris
GAAAACAGCGGATGGAACCACAAAACGGTGCAGTAAGGATGGCAACGAGGTTCATCACCTATTCCCGACCAAGTAACAAACACACCACTAGAAACCTTTAGAGCAAAAATCATATGATAAAATATCTAAAATAAATAAAACGAAATAATGAAAAAAATTGGAGAAATTTGTATTTTCTTATTCCTCAATCATCAAATTACAACTCTTCTCCTTATATATTAAGGAACAAATTGGGCAAACTTAATTACAGCCATTATAACTTACCAAAGTTAAAACTAACTTGAGAACGAAAGAAATATGACATAATAAAAAGATAATAAATTAGAATAATACTAAAATAGAAAACTTAGAATTCCACACTCCCCCTCAAGTTGGGTCATAGACGCTGTAAAGGCCAAATTTGCCAAATTTGATATTCAAATCAGTGGAATTGCCTGGAGGTAAAGATTTAGTGAAAACATCAGCGACTTAAACATGAGTCGTAATATAGATTAAGTGAATAATGCATTCATTGACCTTTCGAGTGATAAAATGTCAATCAATCACAATGTACTTGGCCCTATCATGATGCACAGGATTCTTTGCAATACTTATAACAGCTTAGCTATCACATAACATCTTTATGGGATTGACCGTGGAATATTCCAACTCACTAAGTAACCTTTGAATCCATATTCTTTCACAAATTCCAAAAGCAAGAGCCCAGTACTCTGATTTTGCCTACTTCTAGAGACGATCGCTTGCTTCTTGCTCCTCAAGGTTACAATATTTCCCCATACATAGGAACAGCACATAGAAGTGGACCTTCTGTCCGTGAGTTCTTCGGTCCAACTAACATCAATGTAAATCACTATCTCCCTGTTGTCTGATTTCTTAAACAGGAAACCTATGCCAGGGATCATCTTAAGAAACCTAAATATCCTATAAATCATCTCAAAATATTATTCATTCGGGCTATTTGTATGTTGATTCACAAATCTGGCAGAGTAAGCGATATCAAGTCTAGTCGGCAACAGGTAACCCACCGATCTCTGATATCTATATTTTTCCACCGACGTCTTTTCTCCCCCTGAATTTAACATTTTTATTTTGAATTTATAGGAGTCTCTGCATGTTTGCATTCCGCATTTTTGTCTCTTTGAATAAGTTTGGGATATCCTTTCTTTAGGATATCATAATACTCACCTTGAATCTAGTCATTTCCATGCCTAAAAAGTATTTCATCAGTCTTAAATCCTTAATTTCAAATTCAGTGGCAAAGACTAAATCTTCTCGATCTCCTTTTCATCATCACATGTTAGGATCAAATCATCTGCATAGGCAATAGCTATAGCCTTCTTACCTCTCTAAGTAAGTTTTATGAACAGTATAAAATCTGATTGGCATTAGATGTATCCGTTATATTTCATAACTTGACAAACTTGTCAAACCAACCCCTTATATATTGTTTGAGGCCGCAAAGTGGCTTTCTTAGTTTACAAACCAGATGTTTATTTGAGTCATTTTTTAGTCCTTATGGGATTTCCATATACACTTCTTCCTCGAGGTTTCCGTTCAAAAATGCATTTTAGATATCAAGTTGATGTAGTTCTTATTCTTTGTTCACCACAAAGGAAAAAATAACTCCTACAATGTTTAACTTGGTCACTAGAGTAAATATCTCTTGATAGTCTATCTCATAAGACTGAGTGAAACATTTAATATAAGATTTGATTGGCATTAGATGTATCTATTATATTTCATAGACTTGACAAACTTGTCAAAGCAACCCCTTATATATTGTTTGAGGCCACAAAGTGACTTTCTTAATTTACAAACGAGATGTTTATTTGAGTCATTTTTTAGTCCTTATTGGATTTCCATATACACTTCTTCCTCGAGGTTTCCATTCAAAAATGCATTTTAGATATCAAGTTGATGTAGTTCCTATTCTTTGTTCGCTACAAAGGAAAAAATAACTCTACAGTGTTTAACTTGGTCACTAGAGTAAATATCTCTTGATAGTCTATCTCATAAGACTGAGTGAAACATTTGGAGACCAACCTGGTTTTCAACCTTTCAATGCTCTCATTTGCTTTGCACATGGCATTGAACACTCATTTGCACCCAATGAGTCTTTTATCTAGAAGAATTTTTGTAAAAATTCATGTGTCCTTTAGATCAGGTCTTTGGATTTCCTCTTCAACTTCTATTTTCCATTCTGTACTTTGAAGTGCTTCATGAATAGACTTGGGTATATGCACACTATCAAGATTAGATATAAAAGTTTTATAAATTGATGATAACTTCTCATGGGCAACATAATTCTGAATAGGATAATTTGTGCAACTTTTCTTATCTTCTCCACTAGATTTCAACTCCCTTGGAGCTTAAGAGATGAGTGATTTCAAGTTTGATTATGAATAGCCTTGTGGTTGCATATTGTCTTTATTGCTCAGTGAATTTATTTCTCCTAGCATACACACAAAGTTCCTTATTGACAATCTCAGATTAGATGTTTACAACTAGTGGAACTTGGGAGATGGGATGGTTAGAAGGAAGGAGTATAAGTTGTGATGACTCTAGATTAGTGTAGATATCCAGAGTAATGTAGGAGAGTAAAATAGATTGTGATGACTCTCGATCAATGTGAGTATACAGAGTAGTGTCTCAAGTCTGATATTCACCAAAACGCTCTAGTTGAATATCAGATTTTGAGTAGTATGATTGGTTATCAAAGAATTTAACATCCATGGAGCTATAATAGTTTTTTGTAATGAGAGAATAGCACTTGTGCCCCTTTTGGTTAGATGCATACCCAAAGAAGATATATTAGATAGATTTTGAGTCGAGCTTTGCACAGCTGGTTGGTGAATGTGAACAAAAAAACAAACAAATATTTTTAGAGAAAGCCCCGGATATACAAAGTGGAGGTTGTGTTATATATTCAACAGTCAGCGTAAAATTTGTCGAAAAATCATGACATTGATCGTTTAATTGTGTAAATGCTAGGGGTCCCCTGGAAACAACACATTTTATGGCCTGAATATAGTGAAAAGTGTGGAATGGTCGCTACGCCTACGCTCGGGTGTAGTGTCAAATAAACAATTGTTCTCACATTACGGATTGATGCAAGTAAAAAAGTTAGTCCATAAAATTAATATTATTATATGATCTTGGAATATAGGTACTCTCACAACTAAATTAATGAAAATAGTTAATATTATGGTTCATAAGAAGATAAATATCTTATGTACTCGTGAAACTAAATGGATTAGAGAAAAGGCTAAGGAGATTGATAGTTTTAGGATTTAAACTTTGGTATTCAGGTAAGAGTCGCACTAGAAATGGTGTATGTGTAATTATAGATAAGAGTTTAAAAGATAATGTTGTAAAAATTTAGTATTGGAGATAGAATTATGGTCCTTAAGACATAGCTCTTAAGATCATTGTTGATACTAAGATTTTTTATATTATAAGTGTTTATGCTTCTCAAGTAAGTTTAGATATAGGTTTTAAAGAAAAATTCTGGAACGAACTAAAAGAATTAATACAAATGATATCTCTTGAAGAAAAAATTTTTATTGGAGAAGATTTAAATGGACATAATGGTAGAGTGATAGAAGATTTTAGAAATATTCATGGTGACTACGGTTTTGAAATGATTAATGAAGACAGTAGTCATATTAGATTTTGTTTTATCATTTGATTTTATTATTGTTAATATTATATTTAAGAGAAGAAACGAGCATATTATTACTTATAAGAATGGATCTAATAAAACGGACATTGATTATTCCTTATGAGAAGAAGAGATCGTCGAGACTGTAAGGATTGTAAGGTCATTTCAAGTGAGAATTCAAGTACTTAACATCATTTTTAGTTCTAAATTTTAAGATGAGTTGTAAGAAAAAAAATTATTAGGAATCATTGTCATAAAATTCGATGGGAGCACCTAAAGAACTCAAATAAAATTAATTTTTATGAATAAACTTCAATATTTTAAGATTTGGGATGTTCATGAAAAAAAAATGATATTAGGAATGAAATACCAAACACTACTAAACAAGTGTCAAAAGATATACTTGGAGAATTAAAAGAAAAAGTTTGGTGGTGAAATAATAATGTGAAAGAAAAAATAAAATATAAGAAGTTGTGTTATAAAAATTGCTTTACGTGTAAAGATTTAGAGAAAGGAGAAAAATATAAAGTGGCCCGCAAGAAATCTAAGAGAACAATTTGTGATGCAAAAAATTATGCTTTTAAAGATCGTTATAACAGATTAGATACTTAAAAAGATGAAAAATAAATTATATAAACTAAGCAAACAAAGAGAAAAGAAAAGTAAAGATTTAACTCAAATAAAGTATATTAAAAATGAAAAGCAAAAATTAATTTTCTTAGAAAAAAAATATTCAACATAGATGTGCAAGCTATTTTGAAAAACTTTTCAAAAAAGTTTCTGAAAATACGATCAACTTTAGTTATCTTAATCTCGTTAATCATAATAATATATTTTATTTTTATCATTGCATTAGTAAAAAAGAAGTTGATGAGGTTTTAAAGAAATCTAAGGGTAAAGAATCAGTAGGATTTGATGATATCTTAATTAAAGTGTGGAAATATTTAAAATCTTTAGAAGTTTCTTGGCTTACTAAACTCTTTAATATTATTTTGAAAACTAGAAGGATGTCTAAGGAGTGGAGGAAGAGTACTTTGTCCCTCATTCTTAAACAATAAAGGAGATAAACAAGTGTATGCAAATTATAGAGGATTTAAGTTGATGTGCCATATTTTAAAATGATGGGAGAGGGTAATTGAACATAGATTAAGACGTGTTACAAATTCTTATAATTAGTTCGGACTTATGTCAGGCATGTCTATTATAAAAGCTATACATTTATTGAGAGGTTTGATGGAGAAGTACAGAAAGAATAAGGCTGATCTACTTATGATTTTTATTGATTTAGAAAAAGCTTACGATAAGATTCCAAGAGAAATCCTTAGGAGAGTGATAGGAAGAAATTTATTGATATGACTTATAATCAAGTCATTAAAGATATGTATACTAGAGTTGCAACAGAAGGAGGATTGACCAAATATTTTCCTATTTTAGTTGGATTACATTAAGGATTGGCTTTAAACTCATATCATTTTGCTTTAGTTATAGATGCTCTTACTAGAGATTTATAGGAGGATGTCCCTTGGTGTATGTTTTTTGTTAATGACATCCTTCTTGGGAAAAACTTGAATTATGGAGATCTACATTGGAGTTTGAAGGCCTTCGTTTGAGTAGAACTAAAACTAAATACATGGAATGTAATGTTAGTAGTGGTAGCTTTGGTGGCACAGTTGTAACTAAGGGTGATCAATCATTAAAAGGTGTGAACGCTTTAGAAAACTACCATTCAAGGGGCACAATCACATAATTGGTAGTCCTTGTTTTGTGTTTCATCTCATGCCCTAAATTTTTTTATTAGTAGTGTTTATAGTTTTTGAAGTAATTGTGTGGTATAAAAGTACCGTTTAGACTGAAAGTAAAATTTTATAAAATGGTGGGACCTGCAATGCTCTATAGTGTAGACTGTTGGCCTTTAAAAAAGAAGAAAAAATAATTAAGTGTTGCTAGGATAAGATTGCTTAGGGGATGAGTGGCCTGACACTTAGAGACAAAACGTGAAATGAATATATCTGTATGTTGTAGCTTCAGTGACGGACAAAATTAGAGAGTCATCTTAGATGATTTGGTCACAATAAACGCCGATCATCTGATGATCCGATTGGGAGAGAAGATGTTTTAGATTCAACTTATGTTAAAAAATGCAGAGATAGACCTAAAAAAACTTAGGCATATTGTATAAAAAAAATCTTAATTTATTAGAACTAATTGAAAATATGACACTCAAAAGGACACATGCAGAAAAAGGATTCATGTAGCCTACCCCACTTAGTGGGATAAAGGTTGTTGTTATTATTGAAAATTAGATGAGAAGGCTCTAACATGAGGGTATTTTTCATCACAAAATCGAGAGGAGCTTTGAATCATTGCATGGCATTTCTAATGAAGTAGGTTGTTGTGAGGTTAGCATCTCCCCAAAAAAATTTTGAGACATTGTAAGAAAGCATTATAAACCAAGATACCTCGAGGAGATATATATTTTTTCTCCAGCTATCCTATTTTGTTGTGGAGTTTCAATATAGGAACTCGAATGAATGATACCGTTCTTTGCAATATAGGGTTCAAGTATAATATTGACGGTTCCTTTGCATTATCAATTTTGAGGATCTGAATTTTGCATTGAAACTGACTGAAAATCATGTTATGAAATAACTAATAGATTTGTGCAGCTTCAGATTTTTTCTTCATGAGAAATATCCAACTAGTTATAGTGTGATCATCAATAAAGGAAACAAACCATCTAGCTCCATTGATGATTTTCAATTTTGGTGGTCATCAAATGTTACTGTGGATGACAGGATATATGTGAGGGTTTGTGCTATGATAGAAGATAGGCATGAAGAGCATGTTTAGCCAATTTATAGGATTCACAATGAAAAAACTTTGGCTTTTATTAATAAAGAAGTCAGGGTACAACTTTGCAACATAATAAAAATTGGGATAACCCAAATGATGATGCCATAATAAAACTTGACTTTCAATAGAACTAGATATAGCAGACTCAGGAATATGAGAAGTGGATAATGGAAAAAGACACTTGGGCGTTAAGAGAATAGATTCTTTTAGTAGGTATAGATATTGATGCATTTTAGCACTATGGATCAACATCCCTGAATCCAAAACAACCTGAGATTCACAAGTGTTGGAATAGAATTTAGAAACAGTTAAGTCATGCATAAGCTTGATAATTGACAGTAAGTTGTAATTTAATTGTGGAACATATATCAAAAAAGAAAGATGAATGTCTTTGAAAACTTTCATTTCTCCTTTCCCAACAATCATGAAGTGAGATCCATCAACAAGTCTAACAATTTGGGGCCCGCGAACTCCTGTTGTTCTACCACTCAATTGTGCTCAAAAGAAGATTCTTCAGTTAAAAAACTAGAGTCGGCCGACCCTTTAGAAGAAGTAGCAGCATGGGCCTTATTGTTTTGGTATTTCGTGCTCAGGTTTCTATTATGGAGGTTTCCCTTGTAGTTTTTAGCACTCATCCTTTGTGTGACCAAGTTACTTGCAGTGTTCACACAAGGGACAAATAACCTCCGAAGTAGAACTCAAGACGTCATATTATACTAGGTCATAAACCCTATGTGTATTGAGAGATTTACCTTCTTACGGGGAGGAAGTTGCTCCCTATTGTTGTAGGAAGAAAGCTCTAGCGAGTAGTTGTTATAGAATAAGGTTTCACTAGAAGAGTAAAACTATCTGTCACTGACACAGAATTTTCACTGGACTAAAAAATTGTATGTCGTCGACACAGAATTTTCACTAAAGAGGAAAACTTCTAACACAGGATTTACACTGGACAGAGAAACTATCAGTCACCGACAAAGGATTTCCACTAGAGAGTGGTTGTTATAGAAGAGGAGTAAGCCGCTGCTGCTACGGTAGAAGAGAAAGTTCTGGCGGCTCCTGAGAGATCTGGTGGCTGCTGCTACTGCGAAGAGAGGGTTCTGGCGGCTCCTGAGAGATCTGGTGGCTGCTGCTACTGCTGTGGCAAGAGAGAGGTCCGGTGGCAACAAAGTGAACAACGAGGGCCTGCAGCAGAAATTTCTAACTAAAGGGAAGAGCCGGGGAGGATCTCGCAGGCCTGCTGCAGGGATTCTGGCGATTGCTGGAAGTTCTTACAACTGGAATGAGTTCCTGCAGATCTTGCTTGTTGCAGAAAGCGGGGAGTTGGCTTCTGCAGAAGATTCGTCATTAGACAATTTTAATCATGTATTCACAAGTGAAAGCACACATGAAAAAAATTAAATCAGAAGGCTGCCTAGACATTTATGGGTGTTGCATTTTTATAAATTTAAGGTTATAGATAATCAAAATCCAACAAGAAGTGACGGAGGCAGGCTATCAATAAGGGTTAAATCATGGTGAAAACAAAAAGGAGAAAAGAGGAATCCCTGGAATCTAAACAGCTCTCTGAAACACTTGTGTAGGAATCACACGCCCCATGAACGACCAATTTTCTTAAGGCATCAAAGTTAAGCTTCTATAGTTTTATGCATCAAAACCAACCATCAAATGACAGTGGACTATCTATAATGTTAATCTTACATCAAATAAAACACTATCCTTGAGAAATTTTCTGATTTAAAGAACTCAAATGAACACAAATATCATAAATAACATTGTGAAGCGATGTAAAGAAATATGACAAACAAACCTATTAAGCCAAAGAACTTATAAGATTCAAAGATAGATGGACGGCTAACACAAGAGGGGTGGGTTACATGGTACTAATAGATGAAGGCTGATGCAAATTAAACCACATGTGCTTGTGAACTGTAGTATCGCCTTAAATAAATTGAATGGAATGCCCAATTTAATCTTTAACAACAAAATAAAGTTTCAATAACTTAAATTCTACCACGAATTCTAAAAAGAAAGACTGTTCAAAGCTTAAGATGCCGCTTGCTCTTCCAAAACAAAAGAAAGGCAAGATGAACCCCAAACAGACAGCTATGATGTAGATGATACTACAGGAAGAATAGCAGAATTATTTGCATACAGGGGTTTAAAACCATACCTTCATCAAGATGAACAGTATATGTACCCAGGGGCATGTCTCTGTCAAGGCTACGAACTACCTCATCTTCATCTTCCAGCCAGAATGCCCTCCTTGTCCTCAATCCAAAAGCAGCCTTAATAGCCTCCTTTATTGACTCACTAGTGCCATCAATGCCTATCTTTCGGCTGTATTCCCCAAATTTAACTAAAATAACTCTTCCAACATACGATGAATGATTATCCTCACCTAAATAAGAATATAAAACACCATACAGGTCAAACAGAAGAAAGAACATAAGGAGAGCTTCCACGCACTAATACATTAATATTGGCCACAAAATAAGATGGAGAAGACTATAAATGTAAAATACCCTAATCTTGTAACAAAGACAGTGCACCTAAATAAAGCACTATTCCAGCATAAAGGAAATGAATAATATTTCACATTTAAGCAGCCCCACGAGATTTAAATAATGATAAAATTATTATAAAACCGGGAAAAAAAACAATAAGGAAATACTGGCAGTAGTTTTTGCAAAATAAAAATCTCATCCAAAATTGGCATAACTGAACTTGAAATCATTGCATTACCATTTGCGGAGTTATCTTTCCAGTTCCATGGAGGAATACCATTAGGTGTAACAGTATCTACTGCTGTAATGGCAAGAGAATCTCTCTCATGATCCAAATGCCTATCTTGATGGAGAACCGACCTACCAGTAGCTGATTAAAGAAAGCAAGTCAACAAACTAAAATAGAACTGGGAAATATATGTCCATAATATAAGCCGGGCATTAACAATTTTTTGATGGAGATGGGTTATGTAATAATAAGAAGGGCAACACAAATTTTCAGATGAAGAATGCTAAGCATTCCAGAGAATTCAAGAGCACAGGATACAGTTGAATTCTTCAGAGGTGCTTCAACTGGAACAAATCAACAGACAAAAAAAAAAGAGAGGTTTTAAGTGTTGCCAGCACCCCATATTTTTTTATGATTCACTATAAATAGCATCTCTTCCATAAAAACTAGATGCACAGAGTCACGTCAATAATAAGGTGGCAATAATAAGCGGACATAAGTGAACAGGGCACCTGTGATACTCGTAGGTTTTGGGAAGGGAAAAATATTACTCTTCAATTTCATAACAAGACAATTGCAAGATAGATAGAGGGGGAAAGGCTCCCCCATATTAGAAAACTAACAAAACCAGTCATAACTCCACATGATAAATGAATGAAACATAAATAAGACACACCAAAAATTCTAATTCTCGAAATTAAAAAAAAATTAATAATAGAATATACTAAAAATAAAATCTTCCTAAAAATCCAACACTACCGTCAATTTGGAGCAAAGATATCTATCATGCCCAACTTGCTTAAAAGAAGCTCAAAATTAGGCCCGACCAGTCCTTTGGTGAAGATATTCATTATTTGTTTAGCAATAGGGGTAAATTACATGCAAATAGCTCCATAATCAATCTTCTCATTTATGAAGGGCCCGTCAATCTCCATATACTTTGTGCGATCATGTTGCACTGGATTTTTTGCAATGTTTATGGTTGCTTTATTGTCATAGTATAACTTCAATGGCATCCTTATCGGGACCTGCAGCTCTTCAAGAATTCGTTTCAGCCATAAAATCTCACATACTTCATTAGCCATAGCCCTATATTTTGCCTCAATACTACTCTTTGCAACTACATTATATTTCTTACAACGCTTCGTAACCAAGTTTCCTCACACATAGTTGCAATATCTAGAAGTTAATCTATATCAATAATTGAGTCTGTCCAATCTGTGTCAGTGTACGCCTCTATGCTCTTTTAGGTGGTCCCTAAAGAGTAAGTCTTTTTCTGGTGTGTTTTAAGATATATGAGGATTCTATTGACTGCTTCAAGGTGTTTCTCATAGAATGAATGCAAAAAAAGGGTTACCAAACTCACAGCAAAGACAATATCTGACCGTGTATGTGATAAGTATATCAACCTCCTGTCGGTCAACTTTTTTCAATAGATTATTTGAAAATATGAATATGAATATAATTTTTGAGATTTAATTTAAATATAAAAGATATATAGTTTGGGTTTTGAAAGTAGTATGTTTTAATTTTTTAAAAATGAGACCAAGTGGATCTCATTCGTCCAATAGTTTGCATAATCGTGTCTGATGCCGCGAATATTACACCCTCCCGACAGATAAGTGTAGACCTCGGCGATAGACCCAATCCTGCAACGAATCTTTTATATATGACCGACAAATTCCCCTATTTAATACAAAGATTAAATAGGGTTTATTTTACCTGGGTTCTAAGTTCCCTATAGAGGCAAGCCCCTATAGTTAATTACATCCCAAATGACGGGAGTCACTTGAGAAAACTCTCCATAATGATCAATGTTTCTAGTCTTCAAGAATTCAAGGCTCAGGTTTTCAAGATAGGATGAGGAAAATCAAGTGGGAATGACTCAATCCGGAACAATTATTTTCAGGAGTCCAAATGAAGGAGAAGGTAGGTTGCCTCCCCAGTCTATCCTATGGTGTGGCTACATTTTTAGAGATGATGTTATTCAATTATTCAATTCTGCCAATTTTATTATCTTACATTCGCATAATACCCGATTATGCAAATAACCCGCAGAGATAAGAGGGTTTACATCGTACCGTACGACAACCTCGGAACCTAAGTCGAGTTAGGACTCATGTCGCACAACATGGTTGTACAGGAGCCTAAAGAAGATGTGAGGATTTACGTTGCGCTAGGCGAGCTACCTCGAAGTCCTATGGATTTATTATGCTAGAAAGAGATAATGCTGAAGAAGATCCTCTTGCGGCTCGATCTGAATTCCTCGTCGTGTTGCCCACAAAGTTGGCTCCAAGCTCCTGTCGTAGCGATGACTCCAGGTTTAAGTGTTTGGGATTGGTGATTTGTGTTTCTCAGTTTTGGTGTCAATGTTTGGTTTTGTTTTGTTTCAGTTTTGGTTTTGCATGTAAAATAATCAAATTGCAGGTAAATAAAAGGTACTTGAAAGATAAACTGCAATAAAGTAAAATGTTGTAGATAAACTGTAACAGCGTACCTGGGCATCTGCTACTGTTGTTTTACCAGTCTTGCGAGCATAGCATGATTTGCAGCAGATTTAAATAAATTTGCAAGAAAATTAAACAAGATTAGAAAACCCAATATGAAAGTCAGAAAAATGAGTTGTAAAAATCACGAGCAAAAGAAACACTTAGCCGCATATGAAAGATCAGGACTGGGTATATGGCCTTGGTAACAGTGAGGGCTCAGAGCTGGGTTGTGGGTTTCCCGACCTTGAGTAAGAGTTGCCAACTCGACAATCTATAGGAGGTGGTTCTTAACCTCAATCCAAGTAACTGGCCGTGGACCTTTATAAATTTTCATAAAAAGATTCTTTGATTTTCATGTAAAAGTTATTATTTTAGTCTTTTTATGCAGAGTTCTTTTAATCATGCAAAAGAAATTTTTATTTTATTTTTGTAAATATTTTGTAAAGTCGTACAGCCCACAGACTAGTCACTCTAATCGTGCTAGAATTACTGTCAACCTAAGAGTGTCGGGGGCAACGATCCCACCAAGAATCGACGAATAATATCATAGGTCCTTCCCTCTCCCTTATTAAAGATCCTTGAGGTGGGAGATAATATTCTAATAATCTCACTTCAGCCCTCGCCACCTAGACCCTAGACTTATCCTAGTCCGATAATCCATATGTGGCATTAAGAAATTTCCCCAATTGCCAGGAGGATTTGAGTGTAATATTCAAGCTCAAAACCCGATGCACTCGGTTTTATTGTGGGTTAGGTCATTGAGGGAATTTCACTATTGATTTAATTAAGGAAGCATGGGTCACGTCTCGCTCGGTGCATCCTGGTGTCTAGTGTCATGATCAGTTCGTGAATCAGGCTCTAGTGACGTGTTTCATTATTCATTTGAAAATTAGGTGAATGAACGTTCACCTAGGGTGTGCTCCTAAAATCTAGGAAGCCTGTGCTGAGAATTAAGTGGAGATACTCTCACTTATGATATGTTCCTGGTATGTTCCTAAAATCTAGGAAGCCTATGCTGAGATTTAGGTGGATGGAATCTCACCTAGGTGTGCTCCTAAAATTTAGGAAGTCTGTGCTGAGAATTAGGTGAATAATTTCTCACCTAGGGTGTGCTCCTAAAATCTAGGGAGCCTATGCTGAGGATTAGGTGGATGGGCTCTCACCTAGGGGGTGCACTTAAGCTCTAGAAAGCCTACATTGAGGATTAGGTGGATGGGCCCTCACCTAGGGGGTGCACTTAAGCTCTAGAAAGCCTACATTGAGGATTAGGTGGATGAGCTCTCACCTAGGGAGCCTATGGGGAGCCTATGCTGAGAATTAGGTGGATGGGCTCTCACCTAGGGTGTGCTTCTAAAGTGTAGAAAGCCTAAACCGAGGACTAGGTGGATGAGCTCTCACCTGGGGTGTGCGCTTAAAGTTTTAAGAAACCTACACTTTTAACTTATGCTTAAGGTGATTTAAGGTTTTATATATCTTCCAATTAATTAAATAATCAATCCCTATCTTTATGACTTAACCATTTAAAAGATTTGAAAAGAAGTAAAACAAAAGAAAGATGAGGCAGACTGACTTCCAAAACTAGTAAAGCCAAAGGGAAAACAACGAGTGGATCAACCTAAAAGCGTTTAAATAACAATCAACTGAAATCCAAAACATTGGGCAAAAAGGGGTCGGTAAATCAAATTCTAAACCACATGTAAATCAACACTTAAAGGCTACATAAATCTTGCCAAAATAGTGCGTAGATTATCTCAAAATTAGTCCACCAAAATGCTTCAAAACATTGATTAGAACAATCCCGCAGATGGTGGGTTTAATGCCTCCAAAACAGTGGACAAAAGGGTTTAA
Organism: Phalaenopsis equestris; assembly: GCF_001263595.1. NCBI lineage: Eukaryota > Viridiplantae > Streptophyta > Magnoliopsida > Asparagales > Orchidaceae > Phalaenopsis > Phalaenopsis equestris. The sequence continues at coordinate 144,879 of NW_018165089.1, forward strand.
TGCCTCCAAAACAGTAGGCAAAGCTCTCTAAATCAACCCTAAAACAATAATTTTAAAATTCCCAAACAACACATGTAAGCTCAAAACATTAATCTTAAATGTCCCAAAATCAGCTAGGAAATCCAATCCAAGATAATGGGTAAATTCTCCGAAATCAGTTAATAAACTGGCTCTAAAATAGTACATGTAAAAATCGCAATGTTTAAACCCACCAAATAACATGTAAAACAGCCCTCAAGGGAGACATTTGGAAGTAAAAGAACATAGACTCGCAAAGAAGCATTCAAGCCCTAGAATAACAGTCATCTCAAGCCTCGTAGTATTTTCTTTCGAGTGTTCGAAGCATGAAATCAACAAATGAGTATTTAAGATCAAGAAGTAAATGGTCATTGGGACCTCACAATGTTTGCATTTAAGTGCTTGAAACATAAAACCAGCAAATGAGCATTTAAAATCAACAAGTAAATGATCATTGAAACATCACAATATTGCATTTAAGTACTTGAAACATAAACCAACAACAAAATATTTAAAATCAGCAATTAAATGATCATTGAAACATCAAAATACTTGCATTTAGATGCTTGAAACATAAAACCAGCAACTAAACATTTAAAATCAGCAATAACATATAATCGAAATATTGTTTATATTTCTCCAAAATCAGTAAGAATGAATTCATGTGGAGAGGATTCCATTTCAAATTTATGTAAATAATTTGATAGCCATAAGACGCAATAACTAGAAGAATATACCTGCAACCGAGAAGAATTAATAGAAATACCAATCTCATGTGACGGAGGGACAACCGAGGGCTGTAGAGCCAGCGAGCACTAAACAGGTGAAATATGGGACTTTCGAAGGTCTTGCCGCTGGGTTTCCATCGAGAGGTGAAGTCGAACAGGAAAGGCGACGATAATTTCGGGCGCGGGTAGGAGAGCCGACGAGAGAAACGCAGCAGAGCAAAGTGAAGCCGGGCGAGAGAAAGGCTTCGGTGCAGAGGGGAGGCGAAGCAGGCGTGAAAGGAGGGAGGCGAAGCAGGCAACAGAGAAAGGAATCGAAAGCCTCGATGCAGGAGTCGAGCGAGAGTTTCCTGTCGAGAGAGACTTGTAGAGCGGAGCTTCTTCAGCGTAGAGAGGAAGGCGAGTGCGGGAGAAGCTCTGCTGCTTCGATGCGGGAGACGGAGGCAACGAGGAGCGATCGAGCTTGAGAGCGGGAGATGATCAGGAGTTTGGGAGAGGCAGAGGAGGAAGAAGCGAAATGCAGAGACGGGATCGAGCGGGAGAAGTGCTTCGATCGCGAGTGGGAGAGAAGCTTCTTCGGTCGAGCAGAGGAGCAGAGGAGCAGGCGAGTGCGGGAGAGGGTCGCGCGAAAAGGTGAGGCGTTTGAGCGGCAGAGGCGAGCGAGGGAGATGGCGATTCGAGAAAGGGGTTTCGGTGCAGAGGAAAAATGGACGAACAGGAGAAGAAGCGGGGGCCGAATCTTACCTCGAACGAGGAAGGTTCTCGATGCAGAGGGGAGGAGCGAATCAGGAGTTTTTGGTCGAGACCATCTCAAATCGTGCCGAGAAGGGGAGGAGAAGAAGGCGAGTGCGGGATCGAATCAATGAAAGGAGCGGGCTTGAGAGCCGTTATGCGAAGCAATTGGCAGGAGATTAAATATTTTCCTTTCAGGCAGCCAGCTTAATTGGAAAAGGTTTATGGAGGAATTAAATGATAAATTTAAAATTTAAATTTTGAAATTCAAAATCATATAAGCTGAGTCAATTAGCTCGTGCTTAGCCGATACCTAGTCTGAATCGAACCCGAGTCCTACTTGGGTTGAGTCCGGGCCCGCATCCCGCTAAAGGAGAAAAATGCATCGATTTCCGTGCAAATTGTGCGCGTGCGTAACCCCGGTAATATGGGTGTCCTTCCTAGCTAAAATCGACGTTCTGAACGCGTTGGCACGGTCCGTTTCGTCATCCAGGGTCGTCCAGACGAGTTTGTCGATGGGCGAGTCGATTCAAGTCAAAGTCGTATGTGGTGCAATGAGTGCATGAATTGTGGCGTTCGCGAGTAATCGAGTCACAAAGGGTTCGCCTAAGGCTGTTTGATCTTATAGGAACTCATTTTCGGGCCCTCTACATGTTGGTCCTTAGCACTTGCAACTAGAAGTTGAGTGCTTGGAACCACTCATGCGAGTTCTTCACAAAAATGAGTCAAGAAGTGGCTTGAAGTTCTACGGGAGGTGGGCTCCATTGCTAGTCCGCTAGGATGGTCAATAAGAACTCCTAAAGCTAGATCCTAGGTTCTAAGAGTAGGAGACTAAGACCTC
>NW_018165089.1:147205-152298 GCF_001263595.1 Phalaenopsis equestris
AAAAATGAGGTCAACAAATGGACCCCCAATAGGTGTGGTGTGTTGAACAAGCACACCGCTCGTATTGGTGTTGACCGAAGTGATCAACACGATCAAAAGAACCATCCAAGTACACCATACTCAGAATGAATCGATATAGAGTCAAAATCAGATTTGAGTTGGGACTTTCCACCAAGGGATTCCCAATCCAAAGACAAAAGCTTATTGAAGATTTTCAAAAGTTTCACTGGGGATGGCGGGATTCGTCACATGTTTGCGTTGTTTGATTGTTGTAAATTTGATTGAGTGAGGAAGTCAGTTTGAAAAAGGAAGTACTGAGCCACCACATGGGATTTATGCCAAAATTTGGAGACTGCCACCAACACGGGATTTACACAAAAATTTAGGAAATATCATGCATGCGGAAAATTTAGGGATAGGATGTGGAAAATATGTAGAAAGAATAGGAATCATTGCACCGATCCTGAAATTCAAATTTGAAGGAATCGGAAGCCTTAACATCCTTAACATCCGGATAGGGGAACTCACACCGATCATCGGGAATTTGAAATTTGAAGAAATCAAAATTTGAAGAAATCAGAAGTCTTAACATCTGTGTGGGCCTCACACTGATCCTCGGGAAATTGAAATTTGAAGGAATCAGAAGCCTTAACATCCGTATAGGGGGACTCACACCGATCCAAGTGGTATCGGGAAAATATTTTTGTCACGTTAGGAAGGAAAGCACTGGGACTCACATCCAACCTAAGTAGTGACGAAAAAAAAGTCTGCTACATTGAGGAGGAGAGCTCTGGGACTCACATCCAACCCAAGTGGTAGCAGGAAAATACCTTTGTCACGTTAGGAAGGAAAACACTGGGACTCACATCCAACCTAAGTTTTACCTTTGTCACGTTAGGAGGGAAAGCACTGGGACTCACATCCAACCTAAGTGGTGACGGGAAAAATATCTGCTACATTGAGGAGGAAAGCTCTGGGACTCACATCCAACCCAAGTGGTAGCAGAAAAATACCTTTGTCACATTAGGAAGGAAAGCACTGGGACTCACATCCAACCTAAGTGGTGACGAGAAAAAAAATCTGCTACATTGAGGAGGAAAGCTTTGGGACTCACATCCAACCCAAGTGATAGCGGGAAAATATCTCTCTGCAGGAAATACGCAGATTCAAATATGTAAATTTGTGGGGAATATGTGAATAGAATATGTGAAGGAATCGGAAGCCTTAACATCCATTGAATGGGGCCTCACACCGATCCTCAGAGAATTTGAAATTTGAAGGAATCGGAAGCCTGAACATCCATTGAAGGGGGACTCACACCGATCCTCAGATAATTTGAAATTTGAGGGAATCGGAAGCCTTAATATCCATTGAAGGGGGTCTTATTCCACTCCGCAAAAAAAAAAATGAATTTGGAGACAACATTAGGAAGGAAAACATTAACATCCATTAAAGGGGGCTTTACATCCAACCAAAGAGGCAAAGAGGAGTAGGAAGCCTTAACATCCCTTGAAGGGGGTCTTATTCCACTCCGCAAAAAAAAAAAATGAATTTGGAGACAACATTAGGAAGGAAAACATTAACATCCATTAAAGGGGGCTTTACATCCAACCAAAGAGGCAAAGAGGAGTAGGAAGCCTTAACATCCCTTGAAGGGGGTCTTATTCCACTCCGCAAAAAAAAAAAATGAATTTGGAGACAACATTAGGAAGGAAAACCTTAACATTCATTTAAGTGGGTTTTACATCCAACCTAAGAGGCAAAGAGGAGTAGGAAGCCTTAACATCCATTAAAGGGGGTCTTATTCCACTCCGCAAAAATTTGAATTTGGAGACAACATTAGGAAGGAAAACCTTAACATTCATTTAAGTGGGTTTTACATCCAACCTAAGAGGCAAAGAGGAGTAGGAAGCCTTAACATCCATTAAAGGGGGTCTTATTCCACTCCGCAAAAATTTGAATTTGGAGACAACATTAGGAAGGAAAACCTTAACATTCATTTAAGTGGGTTTTACATCCAACCTAAGAGGCAAAGAGGAGTAGGAAGCCTTAACATCCATTAAAGGGGGTCTTATTCCACTCCGCAAAAATTTGAATTTGGAGACAACATTAGGAAGTAAGAAAAAAACCCTTAACATCCATTAAAGGGGGTTTTACATCCAACCTAAGAGGCAAAAAGGAGTAGGAAGCCTTAACATCCATTGAATGGGGTCTTACTCCACTCCGCAAAAATTTGAATTTCGAAATTTGTGAAAAATTTGTGAGAAGTTTGTAGAATTCTTGTGGAACTTAGGAAAGTTGTGAAAAATGTATGTGAAAATTTATACAGTGCAGAATTTTGTTGAGATGTCTGTGCAGAGATTTGTAATGTTGACATTGAATTTTGTGGAAGTTTTTATGTGAAATTTGTGAAAATTTATGCAGTGTGGAGAATTTCAGAAGAAGTTTGTGAAGTGCGGAGAAGCTATACCAGCTCGGACAACCGCCAGGGACATTACATCCGAACTAGATCTAGTTGAGAAATGACAACCATCAAGGAAATTACGGCAAATCTCAAGAAAAAAAGGTCGGTCACATTGGGAAATAATGTCGGAGACTTAAATCAATCCCAAGAGACGATCAAAGAAAATTTCCATGCGATAAGAGATGTGGCTCCGTAGAACCAGCCATGCCTCATGCACACGAGCAATAGGACCCAGATTTCCAAGGACCCAGAGTTCCTGTGGTAGGAAACTTCGGGCCAAGAGAAATGACGTTGAATTTTTGTTTTATTGCATTTGTTTTAAGATTTGGACCCAGTTTTAGATAGGTGCAGCATCCATGTTTCTAAGAACAAAGTTATCTTTAAAACATCAGAATGCATAGTACTTGGAATGCTTAGTACTCCTCGAGGTACTGTCCATTGATTAAAGGCATGTGTAAAAATAACTCATTCTTTAAGGTACTATCAGAATTATACTCTTTCAAGTACACATAAAGAAGTGTTACTTTTAAGGACGTCACAGCTCGAGAGACTGCAACCTTGTACCGTCGTTGTAGTAGTTGTCGCTTGCTTTGACATTGATTCTGTAAAAGTTGTTCTTGTCGTCTTTGAGGAATAACTCTGACGTTCTTTGAATTGCTGCTGGAGTTGTATTTGCTGAGCGTTGAAGGATTTGACTTCATGGTTGAATTTCCATTAACTGCTAATATCATCGTCATCTCTTTAATTCTTTCTTTCTGAGCCTAAGTAGATTTCAAAATTTTGATCATGTGATCAAAATATTTTTCACTTACCAAAGATATTTCTGAATTAATTAATACAATAAATTTCAATCCATAACTAACCAAAAGACTCAAGATCGCTGAACTTTTTTTTCTGAGTATAATATCCGGAAAATTTCCTTAAGAAAGTATTCCAAGTCTCATTAATTAGGGGAGGATTCAGACACCAATTTTAGATTGTACATCCACCTCAAGCTTCTTCTCAGGGAGACTTTTCTTTTTGCTTTGATTTCTTTTTTTTTTTTATCATTTCCCCTTATTTTGTTGAGAATTACTATATCTGGTAGAGCAAGATTTAAAGATTTTGAATATTTGAATTGAGACACCAATATGCTCACCTCAAGCTTCTTCTCAGGGGACTTTCACATTTTTTTTTTTTTGCTCCGTTTGTTTTCTGAGAATTACTATATCTGGTGGAACGTATGTTAAAGATTTTGAATGTCCAAACTCCCCCGACTAATAATCCTCAAATTTATCTTAAGACGAATTCTGAGATATTATAACTTGTTCGAAAGTCAGGACCCTGTCACGTGGCAGGAAATTAAAAGACTCGTGATATCCCGAGTCAATTACTCGTATTTCAACCACATTATCTTATTTTGAAATCAACTTAGGACCCAGTCTGAATTCTTTAAAGTGGATGACTCAGTTATTAGGGCATTAATTTAATTTTCTCCTGAAATCATAGTTTCTTTCACAATGCATGGAATTTTTTTATCTCGGATTACTCCTTCCTCGATTGTCTTGTTAATGAACTTTGAATATTTTGTTAACGGTGCTTTCCACACATTGAACAATTCTGAAAAACAAGTTATTTCTTTTATTGTCGTAGGAAAGAAAGGACAAACAGACATTGATATCACTAACATCTCTTTCGACAACAAAAGTAGTACAATAGTGATCAAGATACAATATATCATTTGTCAGCTGCATCGGAGTCAAATGGAACAGTAGACTCAACCGAAATCATATTGATAGAACCTTTTTCAGGTTCTTTTCAAAAATTCTTCCGGGATCGCTATGTTCCAATTATTGAAATTCTCCTCAAGCCAATCTTTAAAAGTGAAACAATCTTTTATGGTGTGTCCAATCAGTCTGTGATATGGGCAATACATCGGATGATCTTTTTCATCAACTTCGTCTGGTTTCTTCGGTTCAGGGAGCTTGAACTCAGGGTTCTTTATCAAATTCTGAAACATTTGTTCGACTGCCTCATCCTTGAAAGGATACATTTTGTTCAAACGATTTTTTATGTTCGGGGGTTTCCTTCCATCTGTTTGATAAGACCTCTGATGAAATGACAGCTGACCATTATGCCGAGGACGTTGGTAGATCTGTCGAGATTGTTCAACTTGTATCTGCAACGGTCGCTTACCCCTGTCAACCACTGCTATTATCCCAGATTTCTTCTCAGCTGTCTTCAATGACTTTAACTTCTCTGTTTTCTCAAAAAACCCAAGTTCTTTAGATTCTTCTTGAAGGTTCTCCCATCTTTGCTGAGCAGCTTTTCGAATGTCTTGATGGTGAATCCCTTGAGTAAGAAACCCACCAGACCATGGATGCTTTTTAGAAGGATTTCGACTGTGTGTTGCTCTTGGAGTTGTGGCTCACACTTCATGCTCAAATTTATCCATCGCAGAATGTATTCCATCAATGTTTCGGTTGGCTTCTGTCGCTCCACCACGAGATCACCGACGGTGATATGGTGTTTAACACCAGCAAACCGTTTAACAAAGAGGTCTTCCAATTCTGCAAATGTTTTCACTGAGTCATTGGGTAATTCGGCATACCAATCAAAGATGACTCCTGAGAGGCTGCTCACACATTGA
>NW_018165089.1:152516-153768 GCF_001263595.1 Phalaenopsis equestris
TGTTGTTCCACCATTTGTTTAATGTCTTTTTCCTGTATCATGCTCTGGAGTCTTTCGTCTGTAATATGAACAATTTCTGGCTGACTTTCTTCTGGAGCTGTCATTTGTGGTGACTGTGACTGTCCTTGTTTTGTAATCTTCGCGGTCATCATTTCTTCTAGTTGTTTCTTCATCTGGTTGATCCGTTCATCACGTTGTTGAATGACTCTTCGCAACTCATCCGCGGCGTTCTCCTCAGTGGGTAAAAGAGCATCGCGCGAGGGTAAGATGGCTCTGGCCTCAACAACGTTGATTTCTGTGAATTCTTCTTTCACATAATCTGACGGATCATAGGATTCATCGCCTATATCTTTTCTTCGTTCTTCACACAACTGTGCAATGTCAGCTCGAAGTCTTTCCAACTTAGCCTCGATCGACCTTCCTTTGATAACTTTAAGGTCAGTTGGAGGTTTTTGATGAGTCTCACTTCTTTTGTTGAGCACTGGTGTAGTCATGTAGGAGTTAATTGGAACAATTAGATTAACCGAAATCATATTGATGGAACATCTTTCAGGTTTTGTCAAATACTCTTTCGGGATCGTTATCTTCCCGTTTTTGAAATTCTTCTCGAGCCATTCTTTGAAGCTGATACAGTTCTCTATAGTATGTGGACAGTAGTTGGTATGATCTTTCTTGTCGACTTCCTCCGGCCTCTTTGGCTGTCGTAATCTGAATTTGGGATTTTTAATCAAATCCTGGAACATCTTTGCAACAACTTCTTTTCTGAAAGAATATACTTTGTTCAATTGCTTAGCCACAAATGGACCCTGTATTTCATCAATCTAGCATGGCTTATGCTGGGGTGACTGTTGACCGTGTTGTTGGTTGTATTATTGGCTATGTTGTAGATCGTACTGTTGCAGATATTGCGGGTTGTACTGTTCCAGATGCTGGTAGATTTGTTGAGGCTGCTCAACCTGAATTTGTACTGACTATTTGTCTTTATCCACCGTTGTTGCTCTCTCAGATTTCTCTTTGAATGTCATCACTGGCTTTGGACTATTATGGAGAGATGCGACGGTACTGTGGTAGAACCCCCATAGACTCCATCCTCTCCGTAGGTAGCAGGCAACTGGTGAAACTTACTCCCCATGAGTAGAGGTAAAGTCTCACGTAATCCTGTCTCATCCAGTCGCAGGTCGGTGTCAATAGTAGCCAACTCTATGGCTTTTACCTTCTTAGCCCCTAGAAATTTCTGGTTGTGTCTCCTTTT
>NW_018165089.1:153829-158043 GCF_001263595.1 Phalaenopsis equestris
CGACTGACACTTCTTCGTATATAATCTTCTTCTCTTTGTTTAATGGAACAGTTGGTGTAGTAGCAGTGAACCCAGTTGCAGAAGCAGAAACAGTCCTGGGAGCGGTCCCGACGCTCCTAGCGGCAGACTTTATAGCAACAACAGGGTTCTTTTCAATCAATACTCTTTTCAGAGGGGGAAGTTCCTTAGCACACTTCAGGTTGAACTCCACAATAGGCTCGGTGGACTTGTCCATTTCAGACTTCATCATTGTGGCAGCGACATTCCCGAATTTGACTTCAATATCGTCGAATCTTTGTCCAAACTTAATGACTGTCAAGTCAGGTAGCTCGCTCTTGCTAATAGCAAACTCCATTCCGGTGGCGAAAGAAAATATCAACTTTCGTGAAGACATTGTCCCTGTCATTTGAAAAAAATTTCCGGAAGTCAGTGACGTCCAATGCCTTGTAATTTCAATAAAAGTACTCAAGTTAACGCATTTGTCTTATGAACTGGGTATCCTTTGAAATTTATTCATGTGAATCTTGTCTCAAATTTTGTGATTTGTTTTGCTTTGAAAATTTGATGGAATTCCGTTTTGTTTGGAGTTTAAACGGAAGATTGTGAGAGTGAAATTTTAGTGTTAACTCGTTCACAACAAGTCAAGATCGAAGAGGAATAAAGCATAAGACACAACAAGTCAAGATCGAAGAGGAATAAAGCATAGGACCCGGTCCGAGATTTGGAAGGGGTAACTTCGCATCGAACTCGCTTCGATAGACCACTCCTAATCTACCACACCTATAGGGGGTCCACCCCACTGTAAACCCTAAAGATTCTAGAACCATTCTGTTTAAGGATGTTTAAACAGACGGTTCCAGAATCAAAAAGAGTTGACCATACCTGCCCAAGAAAGAAATGAGCGAGGCATGCCAACGGAAGAATGGTAGTCTGGCCCACGAGGGACATGGACACACTACCGATGTATGAAGACCAAATCATTTGATCAAAATGGAGAGAGGAACTAGTCCCCAGCGGAGTCGCCAGAAATTTGTCGGTCAACTTTTTTCTTCTCGATTGATTAATTATGAAAATATGGTATATGAAAATAATTTTTGAGATTTAATTTAAGTATAAAAGATATATAATTTGAGTTTTAAAAGTAGTATGTTTTAATTTTTGAAAAATGAGACCAAATGGATCTCTGATTTAATATAAAGGATTAAATAGGGTTTATATTAAGCTGGGTTCAGACAAGCTTCCTATAGAAGCAAACCCCTATAGTTAATTACATCTCAAATAACTGAGGGTCACTTAAGAAAACTCTCGATTAAGGATAATGATCAATGGTTCTAGTCTTCAAGAATTCAAGGTTCAGGTTTTCAAGGTAGGATGAGGAAAATCAAGTGGGAATAACTCAATGCGGAACACTTATTTTCAGGAGTCCAAATGAAGAAGGTAGCGGATGTCACTGATCTGAGGTAAATCTCGATGACTTCCCAGACTATCCTATGGTGTGGCTACATTTTTAGAGATGATTTTATTCAATTATTCAATCCTACTAATTTTATTATTTGGGACTTACATTCGCATAATACCCGATTATGCAAATACCCCGCAGAGATAAGAGGATTTACATCGTACCGTACGACAACCTCGGAACCTAAGTCGAGTTAGGACTCATGTCGCACAACATGATTGTACAGGAGCCTAAAGAAGATGTGAGGATTTACGTTGCGCTAGGCGAGCTACCTCGAAGTCCTAAGAATTTATTATGCTAGAAAGAGATAATGCTGAAGAAGATCCTCTTACTGCTCGATTTGAATTCCTCGTCAGGTTGCTCACAAAGTTCGCTCCAAGCTCCTGTCGTAGCGATGACTCCAGGTTTAAGTGTTTGGGATTGGTAATTTGTGTTTCTCAGTTTTGGTGTCAATGTTTGGTTTTGTTTTGTTTCAGTTTTGGTTTTGCATGTAGAATAATCAAATTGCAGGTAAATAAAAGGTACTTGAAAGGTAAACTGTAGTAAAGTAAAATGCTGTAGATAAACTGTAACAGCGTACCTGGGCATCTGCTACTTTTGTTTTATCAGTGTTGCGAGCATAGCATGATTTGCAGCAGATTTAAATAAATTTGCAAGAAAATTAAACAAGATGAGAAAACCCAACACAAAAATCAGAAAAATGAGTTGTAAAAATCACGAGCAAAAGAAACACTTAGCCGCATATGAAAGATCAGGATTGGGTATATGGCCTTGGTAAAAGTGGGGGCTCAGAGCTGGGTTGTGTGCTTCCCGACCTTGAGTAAGAGTTGCTAACTCGACAATCTACAGGAGGTAGTTCTTAACCTCAATCCAAGTAACTAGTCGTGGACCTTTATAAATTTTCATAAAAAGATTCTTTAATTTTCATGCAAAAGTTATTATTTGTCTTTTTTATGCAAAGTTCTTTTAATCATGCAAAAGAAATTTTTATTTTATTTTTTGTAAATATTATGTAAAGTCGTACAGCCCACAGACTAGTCACTCTAATCGTGCTAGAACTACTAACAACCTAAGAGTGTCGGTGGTAACAATCCCACCAAAGATCGGCGAATAGCATCATCGATCTTTTCCTCTCTTATAGAAGATCCTTCAGGTAAGAGATACTATTCTAATAATCTCATTTCGTATCCCTCGTTTAAGCACAGATAAGCAATGTCGTCATCGCCCTCGCCACCTAGACCCTAGACTTATCCTAGTCCGATAATCCATATGTGGCATTAAGAAATTTCCCCAATTGCCAGGAGGATTTGAGTGTAATATTCAAGCTCAAAACCCGATGCACTCGGTTTTATTGTGGGTTAGGTCATTGAGGGAATTTCACTATTGATTTAATTAAGGAAGCATGGGTCACGTCTCGGTGCATCCTGGTGTCTAGTGCCAAGATCAGTTTGTGAATCAGGCTGTAGTGACGTGTTTCATTATTCATTTGAAAATTAGGTGAATGAACGTTCACCTAGGGTGTGCTCCTAAAATCTAGGAAGCCTGTGCTGAGAATTAAGTGGAGATACTCTCACTTATGATATGTTCCTAAATCTAGGAAGCCTATGCTGAGATTTAGGTGGATGGAATCTCACCTAGGTGTGCTCCTAAAATTTAGGAAGTCTATGCTGAGAATTAGATGGATGGACCCTCACCTAGGGTGTACACCTAAACTCTGGGAAACCTACATTGAGGGCTAGGTGAATGGACTCTCACATAGGGCGTGCTCCTAAAATCTAGGAAGACCATGCTGAGGATTAGGTGGATGGACTCTCACCTAGGGTGTGCTCCTAAAACTCTAGAAAGCCTACTATTTAACTTATGCTTAAGGTGATTTAAGGTTTTCTATATATTCCAATTAATTAAATCATCAATCCCCATCTTTATAACTTAACCATTAAGCAAGAAAGAGAAATCAAAACAAAATGACGGGAGAGGAAAAGAGATCAACCCGCTTCCAAAACTCAAAGCAAAAAAGGGGTGAGGGGCAAAACACAAAGCAGTGTTAGAAATACCCAAAATAGTATCCAAACTGCTCCGAAATCAGCCCACAAAAGCACCACAAAACTGTGAATAAATTGTCCCAAATCAGTCACCAAAAGCACCCCAAAGCAGTGAATAAAACAATCCCAAAACATCCCAGAACAATGTGCGTTTAAATTGTGATCAAACCTCCCTAAAAATGTTCAAAAAGTTGCAGCGAAACCAGTCTAGACTAGTTCCCAAAACAGTGACAAAACCTTCCTAAAAAGTTACCAAAAATTGCAGCGAAACCAATCTAAACCAGCCCCAAAACAGTGACAAAACCTTCCTAAAAGTGTACATTTAAAGCTCCAAAAACTGCAACAAAGTTAGCCCAAAACAATCCCCAAAACATCATTTAATTATCCTCCAAAGAACATTAAAATAGCAAGTAAATTTCCCCAAAATCGGCATTTAAATGGGGCACAAAGCCCCCTCAAGAACAGTAAATGAATCAACACCCGGGTGGCATATAAAGTCTCCGAAACCAGCAATTTATAATATCCAAACGGTGAAAAAGTCGAGGCAAAACAGTAAGAATGACAACTTAGAACGACATCCCGATTCTTTTTCAAAACAACGATAAAATCCAGAAACCGGCCAAGAAGAATCGAATAAAGATTTGCATGCAAACCCCACAATTCCTATGCGTTAACATATCTCCAAACTAGACTTTAATTCTTACATTTATACC
>NW_018165089.1:159723-175837 GCF_001263595.1 Phalaenopsis equestris
GCCGATGGGCGAGTCGATTCAAGTCAAAGTCGTGTGTGGTGCAGTGAGTGTGTGAATTGTGGCGTTCGCGAGTAATCGAGTCACAGAGGGTTCGCCTAAGGCTGTTTGATCTTATAGGAACTCATTTTCGGGCTCTCTACATGTTGATCCTTAGCACTTGCAACTAGAAGTTGAGTGCTTGGAACCACTCATGCGAGTTCTTCACAAAAATGAGTCAAGAAGTGGCTTGAAGTTCTACGGGAGGTGGGCTCCATTGCTAGTCCGCTAAGATGGTCAATAAGAACTCCTAGAGCTAGATCCTAAGTTCTAAGAGTAAGAGACTAAGACCTCACTAAAAATGAGGTCAACACCTCCCCACCAATTTTTGATAGCTAATTGTATTCATTAGATCACCTTCCTTCCCATCTCCAGTTTCTGATTGGGATCAATTGGAGTGTCTACAGGGCTACACCCACTCATCCCAATTTCCTAGAGAAGATCAAAAACAGACTTTTGTTGGGAGAAAATAATTCCTTTCTTCGATCAATCAACCTCCATGCCAAGGAAATAACTCAGAGATCCTAAGTCCTTGGTTTCAAAAACAAATGATTGAGAATCTTCAAAAGAATCCTCTCATATGCATCATTTCCGGTAAGAGTAATATTATCCCCATCTTCAATTAGTATGGCTATCTTCCCATCATTTGACTGTCTGAAGAACATTATATGATCTCCATGTTTTTTAATATTCCCGACCTTTAACAAAGTGTAAATTTCTCGATTCATACTCTTGGTGACTACTTCAGCCCATATAAAGATTTTTTTTTAGTTGACACCTTTGTGTCAAACTTCTCAGTACATTCATAAAAACTTCTTCCTCAAATCCCTATTGACAAAGGCAATCTTCATATCCAACTAGTGTAAAGGTAACAGCCAAGATTAGCTGCAAGTGACAAAAGAAAACTTAGATGATACAATTTTGTGATTGGAGTGCATGTCCCAAAATAATCAATGTCATATGTCTGAGTAATCCATGGCAGCCAATCGAGCTTTCTACTGTTCTAGAAAACCATCTAAATTATACTTAACTGTAAACACCTATTTACACCCGACAGTAGTCTTTCCTTTAGGTAGATCAACCAATTCCCACATACCATTTTTTTCATTAGTTTTTTTCTCCTCGAAAAATAGTCTACTTTCAGAACATACTACATAGTACTAAGAATCTCCATATGTGATAATTATGAGATAAAAGCACAGAAAATGGGTGAGAGATTTTTATATGACACATAATGGGACAATGGATGTTATGATCAAGACCTTTCCCCAATGGGAATGTTGGACTTATTAGACTCAGGTTTCGAACTAGGCTCAGATTCGTGGCTAGAAGACTCGAAACTCAAAGTTGAAGTGGATTAAATATGAGGTAAATGATTAGTGATGACATTAATGCAAAGGATTCATAGACCATTTCTTTTGGTTTGTCCTATGCCACAAGTAGACAATATCAAATGGTACCACGGTCGTATTTTTTCCTATTTCATCTTTGTGATGAACATCATGAGATGACATTATACGAACTTAGAAATTTAAAAGACTCATATGGGGTTTCAGGTTGAACAATCAATGTTGGTGATATACTATTTTGGGAGACTTCATTTGAAAAAAAATTATGAAACTCAGTGGACAAATCTTTATTTTGTTACCCCTAGAGATGAGGTGAAAAAAAAAATATATTATAATTCAAAAAAAGTGACTGCATGGTAACAAACATTTTTTTTAGAATTTGTATTAAATTATTTATACCCATTTTGGTTAGAAGCGTAACCGACACATTTTTTTGCTTGAGGTTCAAGTTTTCCTTGATCATAAAGGAGAAGGAAAAGCTACACACCCAAACATCTTTAGAGATAAAGAAGATGAAAGCCAATTCTTTTGGAAAAAAATTTAAAAAATACTAAAAGGTATTTCAATTTTTAAAATCTTATTGGATGTTCTATTTATGAAAAATCTAGTAGTAAAAAAGGACTTCACCAAAACGATATTTAGGCTCCTAATTGATAATTAATAATGCCAAAGTAACATCTAATAAGTGCTTATTTTTTCTTTTAACGTCATTTTGTTGCAAAGTGTTTACTTAAAAACTTCGATAAATTATTCCTTTTTTGAGAAAATTGACCCAAAATATTTTTGAAATACTCTCGACTATTTCAATCAATAAAAGTTGCATGAGTTTCTGAAATTATGTATAGCATAGTATATAAAGTTTTTAAAATAACTTCTAATTCATATTTTTCTTTCATTAAATAAACTCAATTTAACCTAGTGTGATTATCAATGAAAGTCATAAATCATTTTTTTCCAGGGATGTGTAATATTTTCACAAGAACCCCAGATATCGTTGTTAATCAGAGTAAACTATGTTGTTTATTTGTATACTTATAGAGAAAATTATATACGAAGATATTTAGCAAACTGATAAAATTCACATTAAAACAAAGACAGATTTATATTCTCAAAAAATTTAGGAAACAAGTATTTTAGATATTAAAAATTAGAACGACCTTAACATATTATGCCATAACATAATTTTATTGCCTTTAAAAACAGAATTTAAACCAATAATTTGATATTGTTTATTTGAGTCAAGTGTATCGTCAAAATAATAGAGTTCGATTTTTTTCTTAGCATTGTCAATTATCTTCCCCATGATCAATTCCTGAATCTCACAACAAGAAGAAATAAAGTTAGGTTGTCATTGATTATCAGCAGTAATTTTACAAATGAACAACAAACTATACAATAGATTAGGAACATGGAGAACATCGCGAAGGGTTAACCGAGTGGGAATAATCGACAATTTTGACATTTTTATTGCCTACATATAGTATATAGGAGAAAAATAATTTAAAACAACCACTCATGTGATTAATTGCACAAGAATCAATTATTCACTAATAAGAGAAATTAGAAATAACTCCTAACAGATAAGTGGTCAAAGAGTTACTCTTCTGTACTAAGGAGCAAGACGAAATTAGGGATAATATCGGATATTGAAATAAATTGTGCAAGTGCTACAATTGCCCTTCAATAAAAGGGGCTGCATTCGAGTTAGCAAGCAGTTCTTAGGTGTCTTCAGCAGTGGTTTGATAAGCTCGAACTTCACGCTTAAATTTTGATTTCCAATTTCTAAGTTTACAATAAAACTTCCAACATGTCTCATTTGTGTGTCATGATTTTTGAAATATTCACACCATAATTTTGTCATTTTTGTTAGTATCAACCATTTTTAACACAAGAGTTGAGTTCTTCTGTTCAATGTCATAAAACGATTCGGTATTGTACATCATAATTTTTTTTTTCGACTCTTCACATCTAAATTCAGAATAGACTTATCGAATTGAAGGTAGAGGTTTCCTACTAAGAATTCAAGCCCCGAACTTCATTTAAACTCCGATTAAGTCCAGCTAAGAACATGTTAATGTTCATCTCTTCTTATGGCAAGCATAATCATTTGAATTCTCTCAAATAACATCATAATATTAATCAAGCTCCTGTCATAAAGTGTTACCAACTCATTGTAATACGTAGTAACATCACAATCATTTTGTTTAGATTTTCAAAGTTAAGTACTCAATTCAAAAGTTAGTGAAAAATTTTCAAGTCATACTAGAGATCTCAAACAGCCTCCCAGATATCTTGTGCAGTGCAAAAATATAGATGAGGCTTTTCTATAATATATTCTAAGGAGTTAATGAGTCATGTCACTATCAGAGAATTTTCGGGGTGTCATTTTTTCATATTTGGACCGCTAGCAATAGGTTTTAAAATTTCTACGGATAAATACCCAATTTTGTTTCCCGTTGATTGTCAATTTTATGTATTGAGCCAACTCGAGGTAGTTGCATCCATTAAGTTTTATAACTATGAGGTAAGGTGGTAAATTCTGAGAAAAATATTCAACCAACACACCCATTACAGGAGCTATGGGGTGAGGTGAGATAGTTCGAAATTACTAGAATTGTGTCGATCTGATAGAATTTCTTTGAATTTCGAGCATTATTGCTTGAGAAGAGTAGGGCAGTATCAATGACCCATCTCCAGTGTCTACAGTTACAAATTCGAACAAATAGATCATTGGTTCAGAAAAAAGTCACCCTGCGACGATGCCATAGAAAATAGCTGAGAAAGGAGCGATCGAATTCAGAGCTTCCCACAAACGATGCAAGGTAAACTTTGAAGATCGTGCGAGGAAACTCTGGTGGAGGAAGATCTCACGAGGAAACCTCGACGGAGGAAGGTCGCGCCAGCAGATTGTCACGTTCCTCAATGCTTTTGGGTAAAAGCGGAGTGAAGCGAAGCCACTCTCAACAAGTCTCATGGATTACCCAGTCAACGGAATTCGATTGCGATTTCAAAGGCGATAACCAGCTTTGATACCATGTAGGTCTTGGAGGGGAAAAATAATTTTTTCTCCTCACTTTCATAGAAATGATTGCAGGATAAATAAAGGGAGATGTCTCAGTACATTCATAAAAACTTCTTCCTCAAATCCTTATTGACAAAGGCAATCTTTATATCCAACTAGTGTAAAGGTAACAGCCAAGATTAGCTGCAAGTGACAAAAGAAAACTTAGATGATACAATTTTGTGATTGGAGTGCATGTCCCAAAATAATCAATTTCATATGTCTGAGTAATCCATGGCAGCCAATCGAGCCTTCTACTGTTCTAGAAAACCATCTGAATTATACTTAACTATAAACACCTATTTACACCCGACAGTAGTCTTTCCTTTAGGTAGATCAACCAATTCCCACATACCATTTTTTTCATTAGTTTTTTTCTCCTCGAAAAATAGTCTACTTTCAGAACATACTACATAGTACTAAGAATCTCCATATGTGATAATTATGAGATAAAAGCACAGAAAATGGGTGAGAGATTTTTATATGACACATAATGGGACAATGGATGTTAGGATCAAGACCTTTCCCCAATGGGAATGTTGGACTTATTAGACTCAGATTTCGAACTAGGCTCAGATTCGGGGCTAGAAGACTCGAGACTCAAAGTTGAAGTGGATTGAACATGAGGTAAATGATTAGTGATGACATTAATGCAAAGGATTCATAGACCATTTCTTTTGGTTTGTCCTATGCCACAAGTAGACAATATCAAATGGTACCACGGTCGTATTTTTTCCTATTTCATCTTTGTGATGAACATCATGAGATGACATTATACGAACTTAGAAATTTAAAAGACTCATATGGGGTTTCAGGTTGAACAATCAATGTTGGTGATATACTATTTTGGGAGACTTCATTTGAAAAAAAATTATGAAACTCAGTGGACAAATCTTTATTTTGTTACCCCTAGAGATGAGGTGAAAAAAAAAATATATTATAATTCAAAAAAAGTGACTGCATGGTAACAAACATTTTTTTTAGAATTTGTATTAAATTATTTATACCCATTTTGGTTAGAAGCGTAACCGACACATTTTTTTGCTTGAGGTTCAAGTTTTCCTTGATCATAAAGGAGAAGGAAAAGCTACACACCCAAACATCTTTAGAGATAAAGAAGATGAAAGCCAATTCTTTTGGAAAAAAATTTAAAAAATACTAAAAGGTATTTCAATTTTTAAAATCTTATTGGATGTTCTATTTATGAAAAATCTAGTAGTAAAAAAGGACTTCACCAAAACGATATTTAGGCTCCTAATTGATAATTAATAATGCCAAAGTAACATCTAATAAGTGCTTATTTTTTCTTTTAACGTCATTTTGTTGCAAAGTGTTTACTTAAAAACTTCGATAAATTATTCCTTTTTTGAGAAAATTGACCCAAAATATTTTTGAAATACTCTCGACTATTTCAATCAATAAAAGTTGCATGAGTTTCTGAAATTATGTATAGCATAGTATATAAAGTTTTTAAAATAACTTCTAATTCATATTTTTCTTTCATTAAATAAACTCAATTTAACCTAGTGTGATTATCAATGAAAGTCATAAATCATTTTTTTCCAGGGATGTGTAATATTTTCACAAGAACCCCAGATATCGTTGTTAATCAGAGTAAACTATGTTGTTTATTTGTATACTTATAGAGAAAATTATATACGAAGATATTTAGCAAACTGATAAAATTCACATTAAAACAAAGACAGATTTATATTCTCAAAAAATTTAGGAAACAAGTATTTTAGATATTAAAAATTAGAACGACCTTAACATATTATGCCATAACATAATTTTATTGCCTTTAAAAACAGAATTTAAACCAATAATTTGATATTGTTTATTTGAGTCAAGTGTATCGTCAAAATAATAGAGTTCAATTTTTTTCTTAGCATTGTCAATTATCTTCCCCATGATCAATTCCTGAATCTCACAACAAGAAGAAATAAAGTTAGGTTGTCATTGATTATCAGCAGTAATTTTACAAATGAACAACAAACTATACAATAGATTAGGAACATGGAGAACATCGCGAAGGGTTAACCGAGTGGGAATAATCGACAATTTTGACATTTTTATTGCCTACATATAGTATATAGGAGAAAAATAATTTAAAACAACCACTCATGTGATTAATTGCACAAGAATCAATTATTCACTAATAAGAGAAATTAGAAATAACTCCTAACAGATAAGTGGTCAAAGAGTTACTCTTCTGTACTAAGGAGCAAGACGAAATTAGGGATAATATCGGATATTGAAATAAATTGTGCAAGTGCTACAATTGCCCTTCAATAAAAGGGGCTGCATTCGAGTTAGCAAGCAGTTCTTAGGTGTCTTCAGCAGTGGTTTGATAAGCTCGAACTTCACGCTTAAATTTTGATTTCCAATTTCTAAGTTTACAATAAAACTTCCAACATGTCTCATTTGTGTGTCATGATTTTTGAAATATTCACACCATAATTTTGTCATTTTTGTTAGTATCAACCATTTTTAACACAAGAGTTGAGTTCTTCTGTTCAATGTCATAAAACGATTCGGTATTGTACATCATAATTTTTTTTTTCGACTCTTCACATCTAAATTCAGAATAGACTTATCGAATTGAAGGTAGAGGTTTCCTACTAAGAATTCAAGCCCCGAACTTCATTTAAACTCCGATTAAGTCCAGCTAAGAACATGTTAATGTTCATCTCTTCTTATGGCAAGCATAATCATTTGAATTCTCTCAAATAACATCATAATATTAATCAAGCTCCTGTCATAAAGTGTTACCAACTCATTGTAATACGTAGTAACATCACAATCATTTTGTTTAGATTTTCAAAGTTAAGTACTCAATTCAAAAGTTAGTGAAAAATTTTCAAGTCATACTAGAGATCTCAAACAGCCTCCCAGATATCTTGTGCAGTGCAAAAATATAGATGAGGCTTTTCTATAATATATTCTAAGGAGTTAATGAGTCATGTCACTATCAGAGAATTTTCGGGGTGTCATTTTTTCATATTTGGACCGCTAGCAATAGGTTTTAAAATTTCTACGGATAAATACCCAATTTTGTTTCCCGTTGATTGTCAATTTTATGTATTGAGCCAACTCGAGGTAGTTGCATCCATTAAGTTTTATAACTATGAGGTAAGGTGGTAAATTCTGAGAAAAATATTCAACCAACACACCCATTACAGGAGCTATGGGGTGAGGTGAGATAGTTCGAAATTACTAGAATTGTGTCGATCTGATAGAATTTCTTTGAATTTCGAGCATTATTGCTTGAGAAGAGTAGGGCAGTATCAATGACCCATCTCCAGTGTCTACAGTTACAAATTCGAACAAATAGATCATTGGTTCAGAAAAAAGTCACCCTGCGACGATGCCATAGAAAATAGCTGAGAAAGGAGCGATCGAATTCAGAGCTTCCCACAAACGATGCAAGGTAAACTTTGAAGATCGTGCGAGGAAACTCTGGTGGAGGAAGATCTCACGAGGAAACCTCGACGGAGGAAGGTCGCGCCAGCAGATTGTCACGTTCCTCAATGCTTTTGGGTAAAAGCGGAGTGAAGCGAAGCCACTCTCAACAAGTCTCATGGATTACCCAGTCAACGGAATTCGATTGCGATTTCAAAGGCGATAACCAGCTTTGATACCATGTAGGTCTTGGAGGGGAAAAATAATTTTTTCTCCTCACTTTCATAGAAATGATTGCAGGATAAATAAAGGGAGATGTCTCCCACATTAGAAGACTAATAACATCGGCTATAATTCACAAAATAAAAGAAGGAAATATGAATTAAGACATACCAATAATTCTAACTTTTAGAAATAGAAAAAACTAGTAATAGAATATAATAAAAAATTAAATCTTCCTCAAAATCCAGCAATACCATTGCAGAAACTAATAGAATAATTACTACAATTTAACATTGCCTGCAAGAAGGGGCTTAACTTTCAAATATCTAGGAGTTTCATAATTAATGGATCAAAATTAGCAACCAGAACTATCATCTCCACAAAAAAGTAAAGGAAATATTTAAAGTGAAGATATAATACAATACCTTCTGTGGGTCCAAAGAGAAGATTGACATCTTCAAGACCTGATTCAGCAGAAAAAAATTATTAATAACCCTCAAAGTTCATAAGTTCTACAGATGAAGTTTCAACGAAAAAAACATATACAAATCATTGGCATTAAAACCAGCCTTCTGGAAGGGAGATTTTGATCAATAAAATGCTGTGGAGAGATTGAATGGATGAATGACGCAAGCAACAAGCTGAAACGACTAAGTTTCCACTTCCAATTTCTTTACTCGTTACATTTCTCAACCATTAAGCAGTACTAAACAATCAACAAATTTCCTTCCATCCTGACACTAAAAGGTCCCATTACAACCACAATTAAGATGCCTAACACTATATGATGCTCGAATTGTCTATAATAAGTCAGATAGGAATATTTCTTTCTTTTAAAAATTAAAGAGTTTTCCACAATAGATACGCCGAGCCAGCTTAAGAAAAAATGGAATCTCAGTGTACAATGGCATCCTAACTTCTTTTTGTGCCCCATCAAAGAGTGTTCTGCTTATTACCATTTGCTTTGAATAATAAATAAAAATGCACAGAGCCAACTAAAAAAATGGACTCTCAAGCAAGATCTAAAACTACAACATATCAAGCATGAAGAAGCATTAGTTCGGTGCTTGAAAGTACATCAATCAGTAAATTAACCCATGATTACAATTGGACAAGAATAAAAGTCGAGTTCTTTCACTCTCTCAGTTCTTGATCCTTTGCACTCTATCATGAAACTAACTCACTGCACTCCCCGCTTTACCCACTAAAAATGATATACAGATTGAAATTCTTCAACTTTATTTATTTTCATAACCTTTACAAACCATGAACATGCTTCTCAACATTTTTACATAATCTCCAATCATAAGAACATTAACAAATTCATGGCGATACAATTTATAATTCCCGTAACATTTGTAATCTTTGCCGAGTATATTCATGCGAGCTGCTTTCCACAAATTTTGAGGCATCAAAGCTAGTGATTGTGGCTGCGCTTTAGATTTGAACAGCCAATCAATAGTCCATCAATTGTTTAGTATCCATGTATATCCTTTAAAAGCTTTATATAAAGCTTCTTAAAGTCTAATTATGGTGTTCTCCATCAGTTTCTTGATCTAACCAATTGTTCAAGGATATCATCGGTAAGGTATCAAATTGCCCATTTTCTCTTATTTAATTAACACACTTTGTTTTTTTCTTTTTTTTTTCCTTTTATGGGAGAGAGAAGAAACCTTATTCATGTAGTACCAGATAGACTAAGTGCCCCGGTGACTCTTGGTAGTGCTATGCAATCAAACTAAGGTCAAATGTTTGTTGCTTGTTTAAGCCACTTTTTTTTGTCAAGGTCAATCATCCTTTTTTTATGATTTTTATAACATGGAGTTTCCATAGTTTTTCATTTGTTGACGAACTTCGCTGAGGAAACATGATTAATGTTAACGATATTGCTTTCCATGTAGTAAACTTGATAAGTTTGTCAATACTATAAAATCTAATTGGTACATCCAATGTTAAGCAGATCATACACTATTCATAAAGCAAGCACAGTGAGGAAAGAAAGTTATACCATTATCTATTTAAATGATACGATCCCGATAGAAGATGATAAAAAAGAGATTGGGAAAATTAAGGAGGTTCTTGCCATTAAATTTGAAATCAAGAATCTAGGAGCTATGAGGCACTTTCTGTGCGGCTGGAGAGCTTGTAGGAAAGGGTGTCGACGGATGAACCTTGCAGGGGAGAGGCGACAGAGGGAATCCGATGGTTGAAAAACTACAGGGGAAGGCCTGCAGGGAAGTTCTGGTGGCTAGGGTAAGGTCCCAGCGGCTAGGGTAAGATCCATGGCTCTGATACCATTGAGGCTTTGGGAATTGAACATGATAATATTACTGCTATTGAAAAGAGTATAAATACAGAATACAATGATTTTAAAATAAGAAAAATATAATACCCAAATCTCTCCCTAATAACTACTCCATGATAAAAGAAAAGTATTAAACTAGGAAATACAAGAAATAGGAAATAACTAAAAAGAAAACTAAATAAATTTGCAACACTCCCCTCAAGTTGAAGCATAGATGTCAATCATATTCAACTTGGATTTAAAATTATTAAATAATGGTCAAGGAATATTGTTTGTAAAAATATATAAGAGTTGTTCTGTGGATAGGACAAAAGGAACATAAATTTCTCCTGAATTAAGCTTCGCCTTGATAAAGTGACAGTCGATCTCCACATGCTTAGTACGATCATGTTAGACCAGATTATGGGCAATATTGATGGTGATTTTATTGTCACAAAAAAAACTGCAAAAGAATGGAGACTGGCATACCTAACTCGTGGAGCATGATGCGCAACCAGAGAGCTTCACATACCAAAAACAAAACTCGGATTCAGCACTGCTAAGGACAGCCACGGACTATTTTTTACTTTTCCATGTGTCAAGATTTTCCCATATGAAGAAGCAATAAATCGAGGTAGATCATTGATCATGGACGAACCCGCCCCAATTGGCATCCGTATAAACTGCAATCGAGCGTGAGATGTGATGAGAAAACAACAAACCTGAGCTCGGTGAGTCTTTTAAGTAGTGGAGGATTAGATGGGCAGCGATAAGATGGTGCTCATAAGGATCATGCATGATCTGACTGACTATACAAATAGCATGACAAGTGTTCAGGTGCGTATGAGCTAAGTAAATGAGTTTCCCCACTAGGCATTGGCAGTGCATCTTGTTCACTGGAACGGCATAAGGAATGTTTGTCAATTTCTCATTGGGATCAATCGAAACAACTACTGATTTGCCAAAAAGAAGCTTTGTCTCGGTTAGTAAATATGTCAGAGATTTTGCACTAAGAAAGACTAATGTCCTGAGAGGGCCGAACTATTTGCATGCCTACGAAATACCGAAGAGAACTCAAGTCCTTTATCTCAAAAGATGCGGCCAGGATGTCTTTGAGAGATTCCAAGAACAGTTGATCATTACCTGTGAGTAAGATATCGGCGACATAGACGATGAAGATGGCAATACAGTGATTGAATGAGTGGCAAAAGAACATCGTGTGATCAAATTAGACCTGACAGAAACCAAGGCCCACAACAACTTTTGCAAACTTGCCAAACTAGGCCCAGGGGAATTGTTTCAATCCATAAATAGACTTCCGCAGTCGACACACTTGTCCACAGGAAGAGGTTAAATCAAAGGCTAGTGAGAGACACATATACACCTCCTTCGTGAGATCATCGTTAAGGAAAGCATTCTTGACATCTAGCTAAGGTGCGGGCCAATCAAGATTCGCTACAAGGCATAACAAAACCCGAATGGTATTTAGTATAGCTACAAGAACAATCGTCTATTCATAATCAATTCCATATATTTGTTAGTAGCCTTAGGGGACCAACCACGTCTTATTGCATTCAAAGAAATCCATCGGAGTTAAATTTGATGCTGAAAAACCTACATGCAACTCACTACTTTCTTTCCTCAAGGAAGATCAACAACATCTTAGGTATGGTTGTGCCAAAAGGCATTCATCTCATCCATGACTACAGCCTTCCATTACGAGTCAACCAATATTGCCTCAATAGTGGATAGGAGACAACGATCCATCATGGAAGTGGCAAATGCTTTGTAACGATCCATCATGGAAGTGGCAAATGCTTTGTACAGTCGAAGATAAGCTGTGGAATGAAATGTATTTTACTATGGCATAAAGAGTGCATAATTGTTTAAGTACCTCAATGGGGGAATTAAACTCCTCATTCAGAACAAGAGTGATCCCCATATGTTGAGAAAGCATCGTTCAGGGGATGTCGGCCGTAGCAGATACTAAGACCTGCAGCGGAGCAGCGAGGCAGCGGGCTCGAGTGTAGGGGCATTGGGATGAGTCTCAACCGAGGGTTTAGTATACTGAGTATAGACACGGAGAGTGGATAAAGTTATGTTGGTCTGGTTGGTGGCAGAACAAGTGAGACTGAAGGTTCCTCAAATATAATGGTTGTAGGAGTAGGTAGACTATCCAACGGGGTTGGAAAAGAAACAGTGTCCAGAAAATCTAGCTCCCCCTCGCTTCAGTGTTAGG
The DNA here is from genome assembly GCF_001263595.1 of Phalaenopsis equestris. Taxonomy (NCBI): domain Eukaryota; kingdom Viridiplantae; phylum Streptophyta; class Magnoliopsida; order Asparagales; family Orchidaceae; genus Phalaenopsis; species Phalaenopsis equestris. The sequence goes on from NW_018165089.1 coordinate 172,317, forward strand.
GAAATAAGGGGCATTATTAAAAAAAGTGACATCAGAACTCACATAGATTTTACTGTTGGTAGAATCAAAACATTTAGAGCCTTTTTGAGTGGCTGAATAGCTGAGGAAAATGCATAATTGAGTGGAAATCAAGTTTATTCTGAGTCAAGGCTGTGTACCTAACAAAGGTCGTGCACCCCCAAATATTTTGGGATCTAAAATGGAGAAGAAACGATTGGTAAGAATACACGACATGAATACGAATAAAGGGGTCCGATAAGTGGCGGTAAGGACAACGTCATTCCAATAACATTTAAGGTCATTAGTTTGGAACATAATTGAACGAGCCACTTCAAAAAGGTTTCGGTTTTTTCGCTCAGCTATCTCATTTTGTTGAGAGGTATTCACACATGAGCTATGATAAAGGATGTCTTTACTCACCAAGAATTCTTTCGATATAGAGTTAAAGTACTCGCGATCATTGTTGGTCCAAAGAACTTGAATAGAGGTTTTGGATATTGTCAAAATAAAGAAGTGGAATTTTTTAAAGATCACTATAGCTTAAGAATTATCCTTTAATACCTAATTCCAAGTCATTCGAGTGTGAACATTAATTAGAGTAAGGAACCATCGTTTATTGGTATAGCTTGCAGTTCGAGAGAATCGTTCGAGAAGATTCCATAAATAACTATAAACAGTGAAAATGGAGAGGAAGAAGTGTAACCGTGGGTGGATATGGTACACGATGATATTTAGCTGAATGACAAATTTCAAAGTATATGATTTTTTATCAATAAATGTCAGAGAATACAATTGTTTTAAATAATGAAAACTAGGATGACACAAGCGATATTGTAAAAGCATAATTGGACAAGCAGTAGACAGGTAAAAACTACAACTATGAGATTCAGTGTCCACGTCAACAATGTCATTTTCTTGAAACAAATAGAGTCCAGTTCCAATCATCCTCCCCAAAAGACAATCCTTAAGGACACAGGCATGGGGAGAAAATTAAGGAACGCAATCAGGGTCATATGTCAACTTACTGACCGATAAAATGTTACAATTAAGGAAAGGTACGTGTGCCATGGATTTCAAAGTCAGCTCGACTGTTAGTTCTACTAAAATTTTACCAGGAATAGAATTACATGAGTCATCTGCAATTTTAATAGTGTCTCGTCCGGAGCACGGAGCATATGTCGAGAAGAATTAAGAGCATCTGGTCATGTGGTTTGTGACACCTAAATCAATAATCCACAGACTAGAAGTAAAACCAATGATTTTCATAGAAATGTTACCTTGACGAACATCGAAGTTTGGCGGGCTAGAAAAAAACTGACTAGATCCAAGCTGTTTAATTAGGTGTTTCATCTGACTCTTGATGGAATCTGATGATTCGGGGATGGTTCGAGAGGGGGGCGGCTAAACTGTTGTGGATTTTGAGGTTGTAGTGAGACCTTTAACAAGGGAAGATTTGATTGATGATTTATTTGTCGGCTTCCAGTGGAGCTTCCAACACTTGCCACAGGTATGATAGGTTTGTAACAAAAATCACACGTGGGGTGTAGAGCACCATGATTGGTGCACGACAGCGTGGCAGAGTGTGGAGCACTATTGGAGACCAAGGCTGAAGACTCGCTTGAATTAGTGGAGTTGCCGAGCATAACAAGTCTCCGGCTTTCTTCTTGGAGGATCTCGGTGAATGCCGCAGAAGTTGAAGGAAGAAGATCACTGCCAAGTATACGGCTGCAGACTTCATCGATATCCTTGCTTAGGCCGGCCAGAAATTGGAACACACAATTCTTTTCCAAATTTTTTTTGAAGAGGGAAGGATTCGTGGGACAGTCCAACATGTAAGCATAGTATATGTTACATTTCATCCATAAGGCAATCAAGTCTTTGTAGTACTGTGTCGTTGTCTTTGATCATTGTTTTGCCTCATGAATCTTATTAGAAACTTCAAAGAGTTGTCAAAAATTTCCTACGCCCGAGTAGGTATCTCGAACAACAGTCCAAAGAGCACTAGCAGACGGAATAAATAGATACAAACAGTCAATCGAGGTTTCCATGGAATTCATCAGATGTGACATAACCATTGAATTCTCCACTTCACAAGCTGCACATGGTGGGTCAGTCTTTAGAGGTTCACGAATCGTACCTGTGAGAAGGCCGAAGTTACTCTGACCTTTGACGAACAGTGAAAGAGCTTGAGACCTTCGGAGGACATTTGAGTTGTCGATTTTGTGAGTGATAATCAGAAAATTCATGGGATTGTCATGTCCTCCGGTCTGCGGAGAGGATGAGGTAAGTGTCAATCCTCTGGTGGACTCAAAGACAACACAGATGAAAGCTCGGTAGTGAAGGAATCCGCCATGACTCTGATGGAGCCAAAACTAAGGTTTGGGTGTCGATACATAAACGTGGACAGTTCCTTATGCAGTTGACAACAAAATAAGGCCTGTGAGAGGAGATTGCAGTAGCCAGGAGGGAGTTCCGGCAGTAAGAGGGCATGCAAGGGAAAGATCTAGCTGCGTGAGGGAGCTTTGACGATCCTGGAAAAAGATCTAGCCAGCAGGAGGAAGGTCAGATGGTGGAACAACCAGTAGAGGATCAACCAGTGGCGAAAGAGCTTATATAAAAGGGTATTTGTGGCTGAAACCTATAGAACTATAGAGGAGGGACCATAGGGACGAAATCTGGCTGCTGAAAAAACTGCAAGGGAAAGCCTGCAGGGAAGTTCAGGCAGCTAGGGTAAGATCTGTGGCTCTAATACCATATAGGCTATAGGAATTGAGTAGATAAATTTTATTGTTATTGAAAAGGATATAAATACAAGATATAATGATTCTAAAACAAGAAAAAATATGTAATACAAATCTCTCTCTAATAACTATTTCATGATAAAAAGAAAGCCATAAATTAGGAAATACAACAATTAGCAAAATAACCAAAAATGAAACTAAATAATTTCTAACAAGGAAAATTCATAAATTGATGGGAAAATTTATCTATCTGTCACACACTAGACTTGATATCATTTATTATGTCAGAATTGTGAGTCAACATATGAATAGTCCAAAGAAAAAACATTTGGAAGTGATTTATAGATATTAAGGTATCTTAAAAAGACCTCTGAAAGAGAGTTATTGTTTTAAAAAAATTAGACAATAGGGAAGCAAAAGTTTACATTGATGTTAGTTGGGCAAGAAAACTCACAGACAAAACATCCACATCTAGGTATTGTTCTCATGTATGACGAAATCTTGTCACATGGATGAGTCACGAAGTAAGTAGTGATCTCTAGAACTAGTCCAAAATCTGAATACCGAACACTTGGGGAATTTGTGAAAGAATGTGGATCCAAAGGTTACTAAATAAGTTGAAAAGCTCTGCAATCAATTTCATAAAGATGTTTTGTGACAGTCAAGCTGATATTAGTATTGCAACGAACCTTATGCATCATGACATGGCCAAACACAATGAGATTGATACACACTTTATCTTTTCAAAAATTAATGGTGGCATTATTCACTTAATCTACA
>NW_018165089.1:175937-183800 GCF_001263595.1 Phalaenopsis equestris
AATAAGAGGGAAAAAGAAAATATAGTTTCTCCACATTTCTTCACTTTCCAGCAAGTAGGGGTGTTTGGTATGCTCCTATTAATAGAATTTATGTAATTTTTTAACGAAAATCCAGCTAAATGTCATATTTGGGTTCGATAAATCTAACGTCATATTAAATCCATTTTTTTGTCCCGTTTATTTCGTGACTTAAATCCGGATTCATTAATATCCAAATATTAGTTGGATTTAATGAATTTAGCTTATGAATAAAATACTTCACAAAGATTTATACCAAACATATCAAATGGATTTAATTGGAATTAATCTTAAATGAACCAAACATTATTTCTAATTTAACAATATTTGGATATGATAAATCTGGAATTACCGGATTTACTAAATCTTATTTACCATAAATTCTACTTGTAGCCAAACACCCTCGTAGAGACTCGTGCTAGCTCAATAGAAGACAACTACAGGTCGTTCAGGTACTCCACATCAAAGAAAATTACACTCTCCGGGTCAAAAGTTTTGAACTTGAATGACCACTTTATAGGAAACAATGTGTCAGGACAAGCCCGCAAAAGTAAGATCGTGAAAGGACGAACCACAATATTTGCACGAAAAATTTGCAGGTTCGGTAATAGTTTCAGCCTCCCCTTGCCATACTCTGTACAACTTAAGGTGTATCAAAATTCAATATGCCATTTGTCAATATGAAAAGCAAGGAATGGATGGAGATTTAGACATTACAAATTCCTCCATCATCCAGCATTAAATTTCAATATGTCATTTGTCAATATGAAAAGCAAGGAATGGATGGAAATTTAGACATTACAAATTCCTCCATCATCCAGCATTGAGAAATGAAAACGCATGAGTCTCATGTAATGCATCTACTGCCACCGCTCAAATAGATCAACCTATCGTGGCTAGACCACAAATTCACATCCACCGATAGCAAGTGATTAATCACTAAGTGAAAGCACCCCATTGAGCATAAAAGCAACAAAGCTCATGTGCTGCTCCCTTGAAAGAAAAAAAAAAAGATGCAAGATGCTGCCATCTAATCTTAGACCTAGGGCAGATAGTGTTATCTCTTACCCATATGTGCACAAAGTAATTCCCAGGTCATAATTGTAATCCAAGTACGACAGCGCCGAAGTCACCCAACTCCAGCCTTGTTAATGTCAGACAAAGTTGCATACCTTTTTCAGCGAACTGCAAGAAGGAGTCAACCCTCTTCAACGAAACGCAACCCTTGCAAGCTAAATTCTTATGACCACGCTCCTTAAGCAACTCCTCAAGCTCCTTAAAACATGCCGTTTTCGCTAACCCCCCGCCACCGCCCCCTCCTGTTCCTCCACTGACTCTACTATGGTGCTTCGCCTTCTTGTACTCCTTCAGTAAGTTCCTCCACTTATCAGTACACATGGTTGGGGACCGCTCGAAGCCTTTCTCCCTCATCTTCGCAGAGATCTGCTCCCATAAGTGTTTGTTGGACTTCGAAGTGTTAAAGAGACGATCCATCTCGCGGCGTAGGGCGATGAGACAAAGGGTTTCTTCCTGGACCCAGGTCTCAGCACGCTTCTTGGGATTAGGGCCATGGGTTCTAGCCTCATGGTCGTCACCGCAGCTGCTCTCGCTCATGGTCATTCTCTTCCTTGGCTCGTCGAGTTGATCCTCTTCTCCCCTTCGCTGGAAAGGAAAATCCCCGCAGGCGAGAAGCTGCTCTAGAGTGAGGGAAAAGGACATCTCAGAGAAGTAATACCCATAAGAGAAGCGAAGCCCTTCTGTTTGATTTGTTTGGATGGTTATTTGAGGGGGTTATTTGAGGGGAAAATTTTTAGAGATGTTAATTTCAGTCAGCGGGTTGGATATGGATTTACTTTGAAAATGATAATCTGAACTCAACACGGATAATAAATGGATCCAAAATTAAGATTGGAATCTAAACTTGCCCGCTAACCCGAACCCAAGTCAAAATTTTATGTTTATTGGGTTATGTTATGATTTTCAGGTTCAACTTAAACTCAAACTTGACTCGAACAAAAACGGGTAGAATTCTCTAACCCAAATTTGACTCAAAAAATTTTGGGTCAAACTTAACCCGGATTTTTCAAGTCGGGTGGCACGTTGGGTCAATTTTTGGAGAAAATTTTTCATACATAATATGTACGCAGATCTGCGTGCGGAGTTCCAATAATATGTCGGCATGCCGCCACATGGAGGTTATTGTGGGGTTATTAACGTGAAATCACGGAGGTTATTGCGGGTTAATGCATGGGGTTATTGAAATGAAACCGTAGAGATTATTTGGGGATTTTTGGAGCGAAACCACAGAAGTTATTGAAAGTTATTTGGGAGTTGTTGTGGCGCCATTGGAGTTAATGCCACAATAATGCTCTAATAACCTCCAATAACCTCTTAATAACCCCCAATAACCCTACCAAAAAATAAATGTGATTCCACTCCAATAATTTTCGCGGTTTCACTTTAATTTTTTTATAGGTGGTCCGACATAGCACACATGACAACATATTACTGGAGTACACACATAGAGCTATGTATGTACTCCGTATGGAAAAATTTCTCCAATTTTTGACACCCTAGGAAATTTTGGGGCGTCTGTATTTGTGTAGTGGCGCCGAGTACAATTGAAGAGTCTCCCTTCAGCTTGCGTTTACTATTTGTGCTCATGTTGAACTCAAGTAAGTCGAGATGTTGGTGTAATTGTATTTCATTTTTTTTTAACAAGGAAGATTTACATACATTCCACTCAATCTGCTTTTACCTAAAACCAATGAGAAAGGAAACACTCCTATTTCTCCCTTCCTCCCACCCGCTTACGTGCGCATCAGCTTCTTTAAATTCTGCTAAACCATCTTCGAATGGAATTTGCTAAATCCTTAATTTAAGGCGAACAGAAAGAGAAACATGATTTAAGAACCCGCGGGATGTTAAGATGTCATTTTTACAGTTATTAGGTTAGGTGTTACGCATGTATTGCCTCCAAAAAATTTACTTCATAAATTAGAATCCCCCCATCAAAATAACTTACAAAATAAAATATTATTTTAAAAATGTTAGTTCAAGTCAATTAGGTTCATAATTTTTCACTTCTAAAAAAATATTATAATAATAATTAAAATAACTTAAAAAATAAAATATTATTTTAAAAATGTTAGTTCGAGTCAATTAGGTTCATATTTTTTTAGATTTTTCACTTCTAAAAAAATATTATAATAATAATTTGATGACAAGATAATAATAATACAAATAATAATAATAAAAATAATAATAATCATATTGATTAAGTTACACCTAATGAATAAATAAGTTTAATTGCATAATCATTTATATTTTTTTTCTAAATGATGTAGGATCTCTAGTTGAATCATTGTATTATCAGAAAGCGTCGAGTTTTGTTGCCTCGAGATAAATAACTATTTTTTTATTAAAAGATCCTTCCTAGTTAGTAACGTTAATCCTTATTATTTGTTGTAGACTCATAGCTACTTTGAAAGATTGTCAGTCAAACCTTGCTACTTTACTTATAATTTTTCACTTTTTTTAACTTCAATTATTACTCTTGATGGAAGCAATAATTGTGTTAATTTATTACTGTAAATTTTCTTTATATTGAGTAACCATGTAATCATTTAACTTTCTTTTTTATGAATTGCATTTGGATTTGTGTCATATCACAAGCCCGTGTGAATTAGCATATTCTTACATATTATACTTTTGGAAAATTTGGTATACTTATGTGATGACTTGTAGAGTGGTGGAACCCTTTTAGATATTGGATAGCCAAGTCGTAGGCTAATAGAGTGATGACTCTACACTAAATAGTTAGACTTCTTTAGGTTGGTATTGAACTTCCCAATTTCAAGTTGTACGTTAAAACTGATTATAAAAATAATGAATGAAAAATTGAATACTAAGAAACTTGATTGGAAATGATCGCATATTTTCTTACGATAAGTAAGCATAATTTATGGCTATCAATCTCTTGTTACTTTATAATGTTATATATGCATGTAATAATCAATCATATTTGTTGCTCATACCGCACGCCCTATTTTCCTTGTCGTTTTTGCTTTAATAATTAGTTGTTATTTACTTAGCTTGTCGGTTAAACTCACTCCTTAACATTTTATATAGCATCTTATATTCAATCACCAGCATAACCTTCTTCATCGAAGAATACCTGATGGTTTTATATTTTCTATTTTGGCCTTTTCTTGATTTTTTTTTAAGCATAATTTATGGTTATCAATCTCTTGTTACTTTATAATGTTATATATGCATGTAATAATCAATCATATTTGTTGCTCATACCGCACGCCCTATTTTCCTTGTCGTTTTTGCTTTAATAATTAGTTGTTATTTACTTAGCTTGTCGGTTAAACTCACTCCTTAACATTTTATATAGCATCTTATATTCAATCACCAGCATAACCTTCTTCATCGAAGAATACCTGATGGTTTTATATTTTCTATTTTGGCCTTTTCTTGATTTTTTAATTTAATTGTTGTATTTTTTTCTTTTGGTGTTTGGGTGTGGTTTAATATTGTTGTTTAGCATTGATTAGGTCATTTTTTTTGCCTTTCTTTCAGTTGTACCAGTGAACTATTTATTATGAAATAAAGTTTTTATTTATTGGTTTATTTCTATTGTTATTTTCATACAATATTTCTTTTAAAAATACAAAAAAAAGTTCAATTAATTTTATCATGTCCTGCATTTTTAGGATGAACATTCTTCCGAACTCAAGGCGTGAAAAAGTGGTATCGGGGTCTATTTTTGTATTTAAACATTTTTAAATTTGCATCTCATATCCATTGACTTCTTATGATTAGGTAGGGGTAGGTTATCCTTGTTAATTAGTTATTTTATCAATTTTTATTTTGGGTATATTTCACTTCTTAAGAATAGCTCCTAGGAGAATAGGCACAACAATCGCTTGTAGAAGAGGAGTCCAGAGAGCTACTATAAATGATGTGTATCTTCCTAGGGGTCTCTGCTCCCCTAATCATTGTTGTGCTGATTCTGCTCAAACCACTGAGACTGCTAGGGCATTGAATCTCAACATAGTGAATCTCATGGAGGTAGTAACACATAATGTTACTCAAGCATTACAAGCCAGTTTCACAGCTTAAATTACACAACTAATCCGAGCTTTTCAGCAAGTAGCACAACCGACATTATAAGCCACTCAACTATTACCACTAGAGGCTACTATGGAGGCACAACCTAATCTACCAATGGCAACAGCTAGGGTGGGTGTCATGGATTGAGCGATGAACCAATTTTCAAAGACACAACCTCCTACCTTTATTGACATGATGGACCTGATCAAGTCTGATGCATGGCTTTATGATATAAAAAAGAGATTTTGATAAATAAAGTGCCCTAAAGATCGTAAGACAGATAGTGTAATGTTTCAGTTGCACGGAGAAGCTAATGATTGGTGGGAGAGTCATCATCGCAACACTTGGACCAGGCACAATAATTTCATTAGCGGATTTTAAGAAATTATTCTTAAAGCAATATTTCCCTATAGCGGACCAAGCCAAGCTCAAGAATGACTTAAGGAAGCTGGAATAAGTTACAAGGACTGTTTGCTAGTACAAGACAAATTGCTAGGATTTTTCAATTCATTTCGTTGATTAACCAACATGAAAATTGGATGATCAACCTCCTAGTTGCTAACTTTAGAAAGGACATTTAGAAGCGTCTATCAACTGTCGAGTGTATGATGTATAGAGAACTAGTGGATTAAGTTATTACATGTATAGATTGAGATCAATGCCTGTGAGGAAAAGCATATTAGGAAACAAAAGAATTTAGATAAATAAGTGAATGAGAGTTCCCAAAAGAAAAAAACATCCAAATCATCGGGCGCAGAAGTAAAAAACAAATCCTCGATGTGTTCATGCAAAAAAATGACATTCTGGGACATGTAACTTAGTCATATGTAAATGCTTCAGCTATTAAAGTGTTAACATCACTTTTGGTTGAGGTCTAGTTTTCTCCTCTTCAGTAGACTAGGGTCCAACTATAGAACTTTTCTGTTGACTATTCCTAAAAAACTAAAAAAGGAACCCTCACCAGTAGAAATTCTAAACTTTTTTGTGCTCAACTTGAAGTTTCATATATTGGTCCTAACCTCTAGCACTTAGTAGGTGAGGCCATTATAGGGGAGCTCAAGGAGAGTCCCCATAGGACTTCTTGACCTTAGGGTTGACCCTGGATGCTGGTCTAGAGCTAGTTCGCTCACTCGCACCCACTTGCAATCACTGTCACTCATTTTCACCGCCATTCACTCACAACCCTAAACCCAACTTATTAACTTTTATCCCTTGATCTTTTGAGACACTCATGTAGATGGTCTCCTAAACCCACTAGCTTTAGGCTAGGGTCTAGCCAAGACCAGTACATAGAGGACCCAAATGGAGATTCCATTGGCTCATAGCTCAAATAGGGTGGTTGGCACCTTAATTTTACTAAAATACCCAACTCAGCCTTTTGTCCCCAAAACCAGTTTGGATTCTTCAATTGAACTCAATTTTGATCCCAATTTCCCCCAATTTCAGTTCTAAACTCAAATTCAGCATAATCAAACTCAATTCAAACCAAATTCAAGTCCCACATTTGAGTCCAATTTGAACCCAAATCCAAAATCCCAAATTTGCCCCAATGTAGTCATGTCCTGAATGTCACCAAATTGAATGTCCAAACCCCAAAATTGACCCCCAATGGATATTAAGAACATTTGATGGCGATCACCCAGATCAAATTAAACCATAAATTGGGTCATAGCTAAACTCTAGCCTAACCCAACATCCCCAAATTTGAACAGATGTCTAAATACCACAAAATTGAATTCCCAAATTGATCCAAAATCATTCCAAATCTTTTCTAAACCTCTCATGACAACCATCTACACCATCTTGATCAATCAATTAAGCTCGAACCAAATTTCTGACAGAAATCGAGTTTGACATGTTTTTTACCTGATCGTCGATGAGATTGTTCGGACGACCTCGAATGACGAAACAGACTACGCCGACGCGTTCAAATCATCAAAATTACATAAAGAGGACACCCATTTTGATGTGGTTCCATGAACGAACAAATTGGAGAGTTTTAAATATTAAATATTATTTTAAAAAAGGAAATATTTTTCACATAAATACCTAAAACCTAAATCTTACCCTTGCGCCCCCCCCCCCCCCCCCCCCCCCGTTCGCGAAATCGACTCAACTGAGCCTCCCTCGCCTGAAGCTCCCTTTCGATCGTGATTCCTTGAGCGGCGCGCCCGTGCCCATCCCTTATCTCCTGCGGCCTCCTTCTCGAGTTGCACACATGTGCCATCCCTTATCGTGATCTTATCGCCTGTTCCATGTTGCCTCTTGCTGTGATTTAGGGCCCATTTGGGGCAGCTTATAAGTGCGGGCGGCGCTTTGAAAATGCCGCCCTACTGTTTGGTTCGCACTTTTTGATAGATTATTTAAAACTGCGTTTTTGATTTGTTTTTGATTTTATAAAACACGCGGACCGTGGGCTGACCCTCGCGGTCCGCGTTTCGCGATTTTTTTTACGGCATTAACCCTGTTCGAAGCCCGCTACCCGTGACCTTGGCCTCTCCCGTTAGCCTTTTTCCTTTTTCCTTCCTCTTCCGCGACCTCTCTCCCTGTTCAAAGCCGTATCTTCCTCCTTGCCCTCTCATCGAAGTCGGATCTTGTCCTCGGTCTCTCGTCGAAGGTGGATCTTGTCGTCTCGCTCGCCGAATCTTCTCCTTCGCTGTCGTCGAAGCTGTATCTGCTACCCTCGCTCCCGTTGAAACCGGATCTTCTCCTCTCGTTCTCCTC
>NW_018165089.1:186245-186556 GCF_001263595.1 Phalaenopsis equestris
CGATATTTCTCAGTCGGTTTGAACTCTCTTGTTAGTTTGGCCCAGAAGGTAGTGAAGCCCGAGGATCCAACGTTCAAATCATTTCCTTTACAAATTGCAAATGACCCTCGGTACATGCCATTTTTTAACGTCTACACTTTACCATTATACAAATCTTTCTACTTTTTTTACATTATAGTTTAAAAAAAGTTATAATTGTAACTCCAGGATTGCATTGGAGCTATTGATGGAACACACGTCGATGCACGATTAACTAGTGAAGAAAGAGTTGCGTACATCGGCCGATGCGGCTCCCCAACACAAAATGCTAT
>NW_018165089.1:188426-190094 GCF_001263595.1 Phalaenopsis equestris
CTGCTGTTCAGGAAAATAATGCTGATGATAATTCTGAGTTCGACGATAAAGTTGGTTGTTGGGTGCTACAATTGTTATTGCAGTTCTAATAGCAAGATTTACATATAAGGAACTCATCTTTTCCTTTGTATTTTACATATCTACCACCTATACCTTAATTTTTACATACATGCCAAGTGTATTTCACTTTGTTTAGAGGTTAAAATGGTGTTTTTGATGTGCTGTGAATAATTTGGGTGGTATAATGTAATGTTCACTTCTTACAAAACAGGACATTAGTTATTTTTCTTAGTATAAAGGATGCTGGCAATGCTTAAAATTGCTAGAGTTAATGAGGAGTTTTTCCGTTGGGATGTAAGTAATGGGAGCTGTAGCTTTTGGTATGATAATCAGTTTGGGAAAGTTCCTTTGGCTAATTCATATATGGGTCCTTTTGAGGTGAATTTTGTTGTGAAAGATTGTTGTAGCAATGTTACATGGGATTTATAGAAGTTGAGAAATTGGGTTAGTTTGGAAGGTGCTAATATCATTGCTTTATCTGATGACCTTGTAATGCAGGATCATCAGTGAACTGTTTATGTGTTTATTTGGGAGTTATTTATCTCCTGTAGGTTCATGAACCATATGCTGTGATATCTCTGAGAATGGAGGCATTTAATCAGAGGCTTCCATCTCCAGTAATTAATGGCAATAGCTATTTTTTCTCCTTTATTTGGAGTTGTGGCCTTTGTGATTGTAAATAAGAGATTGATTGATGTACAGGAACAATCAATTTAGTTCTAGAATAAATCTGTAATTAGATCTATTAATCTTAGGGAAATTTGCATACATACCACACAATTCCTTTATATCTATATATTTAACACCTAAACTTTCATATTTACATTTATAAGCATGAAAATGTGTATGTAACTTTTCGAAAGTGGGCCATAGGGATTTTTTGTTGTTGTCATGTTAAAGATTTGAGTGCTATGCATCTAAATATTAAAGATTGGGTGTTAGATATGTAAATGCATGAGAATAATGTGGTATGTTTGTAAATGCCCCTATTTCTTATACTCATTGGGTCAATTGTGTGGTGAAGTTAGCTTGTAATCAACAGTTGATGCTTGCAACTAATGGTTGTTGCAGCCATGCATTTTGAAAGAAAAGGTTCTCATTTATGCCATGGTTGTAATCTTATAGTTTTGGTATGTACATTGAAGCCATGCTTCTTATATAACTCCATTAGCTGGTACTTCAGCTGTAGTTTTGGGAAATGTATGTTTGCAAATCTTATACAGTTTCAGCTTTGGATGAACTTTGAGAAGCTCGGAGTATATGCAATCTATATGTAGCTTGGATGGCCCCATGCTATGTATGTAGCTTGGATGGCAACCACTACTATGTTATGACCCATTTGGTGGGGATGAATTTAGGGTATGTTGGATTTTTATGGTTGGGAAGCTGTAATCAATTTTTATATGTAAACCACCTTACCTATGCATAAAATGGTGGTATTTATTTTGTTATATGACAGCTATGGGTGTGTCACGACAAGTGCTAGTTTTGTCGTACAGGTGTCTATCTTGTGACACTTGGACGTTTCTTATGTAGGAGATGACAAGATAGTGAAATGCGAAAAAAATTTTATATTTATCTGTGTGTGCGTGTGTGTGTGTGTGTGTG
>NW_018165089.1:190501-193928 GCF_001263595.1 Phalaenopsis equestris
CTTGTAATTTTAACATGTTATTTCTTCTTTTTTTTGAGGTATTATTATAATTCATATTAGATTTTCATAAATGTTTAATGGACTTTCATATATATCACTATGTTTTTTTTATGTAATCACAACTTTTTTGAGTTATATAAATATTATTCAACTTTTTTGAATTTTCATTTCTAGACATTTGAGAAAATAACATTCTGCTACACAGATTATTCATTCAACTAAAAAAATTTACAAATAAGTTCTTTACAAAACGCACTAACCAAACAACTAAACAACTTATTCAAAACAATGGCAGAATAATCAATTTTACAGAATCAGCTGTTTTCCAGACGCGCTAACCAAACAACCAGACAATTTATCCGGATCAGCTGGTCATCAGCAGATTATCAGGATAAGTTTCTTATCAGCAGAAGCTGGATAAGCTGCAGCTGCCCCAAACAGACCCTTAGATGATGGTTCCTTGTGTTTGGTTCACCACAGGTAAGCATAGGGAAGCTTTATACTCCTTTCTTGGCTATATAAGCCTCTCTTTGGGGAAGGATTAGGGCTGGACAAAATTCCTGGAGAAGGGGGCGGTGCTGTCAGATTTTTGGGTTGCTCGAACTTCTTGTTGGTTCACTCGGTACTCTCGCATGATTGTTTGTTTCACCACTGAGGTATAAGCCCCTTGCTTCATGGATTGGTATGCTTGTTTGTTAGAAGTTCTTTTGGTGGCAAGGTTTAATTAGCTAGCCTATTAGCATCTCTTTTCCCTTCTAGTTGCAAGCTTTGCAATCTCTGGTTTTATTTAAAATGGCATCAAATATATATTGTTTTGGTATTAGATTTTAGGTGGAGGTTTGGGATGGCATGCTTTGTAATTCTGTGATTGAGGTGTTGCCAAAATTTTTGTAGTGTTTACTTCTTGTTGAATTTCTTTCTTGAGGTTTCTCACATTTTTCATGCTTAATCTAGTGAACTCCTGGAGGTAAAATCTCTTTAGAATTCTACTTCCTTTTATGGTTTAATTGGGGAATATCTTAAGCAATAAGAGGTGATTTTCTTATTCTTAAGGGATTTGAGGTTCTTTCTTTTACATGTTTGTCTTAAGCTCCATTACACTTTATTGAAGGCGTTGGATCTCGACTATGATAGCGTGAATGGTCAGGTCTCTTGCGTGTTAATTCTGTGAATCATTATTTGTGCTTCATCAGCTTCATCTTTTGTTATGTTAAAAAAAAAGAAAAAAAAAGAAGAGGAGATGACTGAAAACATGATGATTTCAGATGGGTTGGTTAGCTGGCTATATAAAAAAAATATGGTAGTTTTCTTACAAGCTTATTTGATGCAACTTGAAAGACTAGGAAAGAGGATTCGTTATGCAATTTGATGTGATTTGAGAGATGCGTATTTGTATCGCTATTTTCAGTTCATTATTATGCATGTGGTGCAAAGTTTTCTTTTGGGCTCATTTGACTGTAGGATTTTGAGCTGGTTTAGTTTGATTTTAAGGAGCTTTATGGCTTTGGTTTTGTGAGCCAGCCTGGTCCAGTTTCATGGTATTCTGTGGCTTTGATTTTACGAGGTGGTTTAGCTTAGTTAGCCTGCCCAAAAACTGCTATTTGGGGCCTCTTTTATGTTGGTTTGGTTGTCCCTTTTGCTGACCTACTATGTGGTGCTTCACCTATGTAGTTTGGTTGCACCCCTGTTGCCTTAGCCAAAATTTGCTAGCAGATGGTTTCTGGTGTTGTGTTGGGGAATTACTTTTCTACTGCTCTTTACTAGACATAGCAGATGGTTTCCTGCTTGCGAGAAAGAGTCAAATGGTGTGTCCCTTTGCTCAATATTCTAGGAAGAGTGAAAGGCCTACTGCTTTTGGTTGATTGGTGCGCTATATTGGAGATTTGAGTGTGGCCTTTTTTATGTTGGCTAAATATTAATTTTGGGATCCTTATACATTGAGATGGGGATACGGTTTTGAAACTTTATTCATGGCTCGCTTGAGTTGAAATTTGGAAACTTTGGGAGTTTTTTTGATTTGATTTTCTGAGATCGAATTCCAGAACTTTGGAGGTTTTCTTTGCTTTAATTTGCTGAGGCCAAACCTTAGTAAATTTAAACCTTAGGAAATTTGGTGGGCTCTCTTTACTTTGATTAGCTGAAGTATATCTTGGAGATATGACAGTTTTCTTTATTTGGGTTTGGGAAATAAATGTTGTGTAGTGTTTACCTTAATGTTAATTGTGAGAATGTTCAAAGTTGGATAGAAGCTCGTAAAGACTATTTGAATATGCATATGTCGACTTAACAGTTCCAAATCTCATGATGAGTTTCAAGGTGATGAGATTTTCCTTGGGAAATTTACATACACACCACCAACTTATCTAACACCTAGACTTACAAATTTTATATTATGTCGTCTAATCTATGTATGAGGGGATATACTTCGTCTCTTTAAAGTTAAAATGGTGGCATTTTTGGATGTATTATGAAAATTATGGAGGGTGCGAATGCAACATTTGAGTTCAAGCTTGGGTGTATGAATGCATCAGGGTTTTGGGGCTATGTATGTAATCGTTGCATTGATTCGGACTCATTTAGACTTGTTTGAAATGCAGTTTGTAAAGGATACCTTTTTTGGTTGATCCGTTTGCAAAATTGGAGGAAATGATACCCTTATTGGGTTGATTCGTGAATTGTTGGGGTTCATTTTTGGGTCTTCTTATCGATCGTTTTTAGACACAGTTTTGAAGGCGGATTCACCATTCACCTTTTTTACCTTTCGGGTGGATTGTTCCTTCCTCTCTCTCACCACTTTTTTATTCTTTTCTTCCTTGCTTCTTAGTTTGGGTTTTAGGTGCTTATGTCTGAAACATAAGTACACAAATATAGTGCCGACCATATATGAGCCATCAAGCAAGACTATAAGTTGGACGGTTCATTTTGTGGTTTAAGGGCGGTGAAGATAAAGACACTCCGGTGGTAGAGCAGAATAATATTCCATCCTACGACATTAAGACCCAATCCAGGGACTCGGTGAACTGTAGGATGATAATATTATTTACTGACACAAGACTAGCGGGGGACCCTTGCCCTCTTAGGTTGATGGCGGTCCTACGCCCGATAGCGTGATCGACTTGTGGACAATCACATCCTTCAAAATCGATAAGAACAGATATAATAAGAACAAATATTACATTTGCAAAAGTATTTTGACTACAAAATTGATACAACTTTCTTTGCATGAAACTTATGTGCATGTCAAAAATATAAATTTTAAATATAAATTCGATTGTCCACTTATCAATCACCGGCACCAGGCTAAGGAGTACCCTCTTAAGTTGGTATAGTAGGATACCCTTCTAGTTGAATGTCGGGCTCTATACATACGGGTGATCGATAGCAGTCTTCAAAGTCCCTCGAGTATATATATATATATATATATATA
>NW_018165089.1:193938-196430 GCF_001263595.1 Phalaenopsis equestris
TATATATATATATATATATATATAGTTTTTGAGCCCACCCGAACCTGAATGCTTATAGTCCACTTCGGCTTTTTATCGTTAACTTATTATTTCCTTTGAGATTTTCCCAAGTATTTTCTTGCAGTTTTCTTCAAACTTGTTTCTGTGAGTCACTTTAGCTTTATTTGATAAGTTATGAAGTGGGAGCCCCATGGGCAAAATGGTAATTTTAGAGTTTTAATGTCTTGATTAAATTTTAGGGTTAATCAAAGGGTAAATGGACAATATTGATCATAATAAACCTTTTTGGATGATTGAAATATAAAGAGTAAATGGTAGAAACCAACTTGCCACTTGTCTTATAGTAAGGATATTGATGCAATTCTGTTAATCATCACAATTTGGAGGTTGATTCAACAAGATGATTCTAAAGTAATGGGATTAGGTTATGAAGATGGTAATTCATCTATCTTAAAGCCCATCAATTGGTGGTTAGATACTAAGTTTGATATTAATAAGAATTGATATTCCATTTCAATATTTAATTATCTTAAATTCACTTTGAATATTGAATTTAAGGGGGCCTAATAGTGAATTAGGTTTGATGTGAAAGAATTGTATTAACTTGGGATTAGAAAAGATGGACTTAATTAATTGAAAAACACTTTCAAAAACTTTAGGCCTAACTTTAGCTCTGGGCATTAAAATTCATAATGACTTTGGACTTGTCCTTTGGGGTACCCACTCACATAACTGTCAAATAAATTGTTAAGAGACTATCTAACTTCCTTCATCTCTTGGGATGGTCGAAATGTCAATGTTCACTGGGTAATGTTTTAACCTTAATTTCGACCTCGAGATGATTAATAGAATAATATGATAAGTTCAAATAATGAACTCAAAATAATTTAGGAGATCCTCAAGGTAGTTCAGGGTCATTCCCCTAACACTTTAAATTCTTTTGGGTATTTTGAAGGGCAAATTGAATTTGTTATATTTTGTTCTAAAATCATCCATTAAGATCTTTTGAGATTCGATAAAGTCATAACTTGGGGTTTGGTAGTTATACCTTCATTTACTTCTACAATTTAAATTCCTTTTAAAATTATATGCATGTCTTGCAAGTACTAACCTTTCAGGTGAAGGAACGAGAAGAATTGACAGACACGCTTTTAATTTATTGCATTTACCTTTCTGTACTTCTTGCTTTAAACTTGCATGTTAAACAATAATGTCACCCTGCTTGAAAACTGCAAAACTGCTAGGATAGCCACAAAACAAAACTACTAGGACAACCACAAAACCAAAACAAAAATTAAGAAAAAAAAATCAAAGAAGATAAAATTTACCTCCACAACATTCAAAATATAAGACAACTCAAAATTTAATCACAAACATCACAATACAAAAATTGCAACTAAATTAAAACATCTCTTTTGGATGATCAAGAATCCCTCAGAGGAAGTAACCTACTGTTGCTAATGAGATTTCCCACGGTCTAAATGAAAGTATGGAACACATTGAGTTGATTTTAGTAAATTCTTTTGGACTAAGTGAATCAGAAAGAAAATAATGGTACCAGAACGAGGGAACCGTATGATCCTAACCAGTGTCGATAACCAGTGTCGCTCTAATTAACTTTAATATGTCCCATAATATTTAAATAACCATGACCCTTACGAACATTTTATTTGACATCAAGAATTGACACACTAGAAAACTTAAACTCTCCACGACGAGGAGCTTAGAGCTAGCATTGTGGGCAGCACGACCATCTTCAACAGCAAAACATGTCTACACCAACTAAACCATTCCTTAGAATTAAACAACAATCCATAGGATTGAGGTTGCTTGCTTATGCAACATAAATCCTCAACTCATCTTTAGGCCTTTGTATGGTTCTGCTATACAATATAAGTCCTAACTCATTTTAGGATTCCGAGGTTGTCGTTCGTTGCGTTCTAAACCTTCAGATCTTCTTGGCTATTTGTGTGATCGTTTTACACAAATGTAAACCCTAAATAAATAAAAATTTGAAGAATGAAACACTTAAATAATTTCTCCTCTAAACTTAAACCAAACCGTAGGATAGCTTGGGAAGTCACCGAGGTTCTCCTCAGGATCCGTGACATCCTCTAGTTCTTCTTCCTTTAGATTCCAAAAATAAATGTTCCAAATTTGAGTCATTCCCATTTCACACCTTTTTGTCCAATCTCTTTGAAAAGTCTCATTCCTTTGAACTTCTTGAAGACAATATCCTCTGATTTTTATCTAGAGTTTTCTTGAGTGACTTCGATCATTTAAGATGTAATTAACTATATGGGCTTGCCCTTATAGGCAACTTTTCTGAACCCAGCTTAATATAAACTCTATTTAATTTTTCATATTAAATAGGGGAACTTGTCTGCTTATAAATAAAATAGTTTTCGCAGACTAAACCAGTTTTCGCAGACTAAACGTTTATTTGATCAAGCCTCACCCTTAAGTCTTGTGTTTATCTTTCAGGATAGATA
>NW_018165089.1:196467-242668 GCF_001263595.1 Phalaenopsis equestris
TAAATCTAAATCTTTATATTTACGTGTGTGTGTGTGTGTGTGTGCATACGTGCGTGCGTGCGTGCAAATTAAAATGTCCTTCCGAAGCGGGCGACAAGATTTTGATTCTGGTGACCGACAACTTCCAACTGGCAACTCCTCAACCTCTTAGTGCCGACATAAAATACAAACTATACTACTAAGAATTTTCCCTTCAAAGTTCATAGTCAGTTGCAATTAACAAACATCCATGAAAATATTTTTAATTCTCACCACAAAAATAAATGGCAAAAGTTAAATGACAGACACTTTTATAAGCATCATGAAAAGGGTCAAGCGAAGCATAATTATTTTCCACCTCAACAACGGGCACAGTAAGTGGTGGTGTTTCAACAGTATCAGCTTCATCCTCTTACATCACAATATTAGCAGTACCAACAACCGCAGCAGTCGCCACTGGCCACTTGCACATCAACACCCTTCAATGGTGTAATACTAGCTTTAACAATCTTAAGCACCGAAGCAGCCCAAACATGTGAATCAACCAGAAGCATTTGCTATAATGTATGAAGAAGCTTAAGAAGCTCCTTATGTGGTGAAAATCACTATCCTTATTTTAAAGCAACTGTTAATGGTATTATTTGACTCTCTAGTAACTCATTCATTCATATCAAACAAATTTGTAACAAGTGCATCATTTTTTTTATTACAATCATATATATCAATCACTACCCTCATTACTCAGTGTGCTCATAATTGTGACATGTTCATCAATGAAATGCCTATGCCTGCTACTCTCATTTTATTCTAACTAGCTGAGTTTGATGTAATATTGGGTATGGATTGGCTATCTACGTATCATGCGATTATAGATTATTGTATGAAATGGGTGAATTTTTATATACCTTAGCTTAGTTCTTTTTTTGCTTCAAGGTTAGTATATGAGATATTTCTTATCTTATTTTGACAATTAAGGCATATAAGTTGATCATCCATGGGTGTGTTGATTATCTAGCTCATGTGGTAAATTTTGAGAAATTCAGTGTTAACTTATATAATGTCTCACTGGTTTGAGAATTTGTTAATGTGTTTCCTGAAGATTTGCTTGTCTTACCACTAGATCGTCAGATTGAGTTCACCATAGAACAACTTCTATGGATTGCTCCAATTTCTCAAGGAACATATTGAATGGCTACTGTGGAACTCAAGAAACTTAAAATCCAATTACAAGAATTGTTTAATACATAACTCGTCCGACCAGTGTTTCACCTTGAGGAGCATTAGTTTTGTTTGTGAAGAAGAAAGATAGAAGCATGGACTTGTGCATCAACTTCATAGAGTTTAATTGGGTGAACGTGAAAAACAAGTACCCACTGCCTCGTATAATTGATTTTTTGATCAACTACAAGGTTTTTACTTATTTTTTAGCTTAATTTCTGGTCTAGCTACCATTAGTTGAAGATCAAGAATGAAGACATTTCGAAGGAAATTTTTTGATCTTAATACGGGCACTATGAATTTCTAGCAATGACATTTTATTTGATTATTGCCCTACTACCTTCATGGATATAATAAATAGAAATTTCAAGCCTTACTTTGATTGATTAATTGCTGTGTTCATTGATGATATTTTAGTTTACTCCAATGATGAAGAGGAGCATGCCCAACATCTCATACTAGTATTAATTATTCTTCAAGAGAACAAACTTTATGCCAAATTCCATAAGTGTGAATTTTAGCCTTGAGCTGTGGAAATTTTGGGACACATTGTTGGTGGAGCTGAAATTTCCTTAAAACTTACAAAGATTAAAGCAATGTTTGATTGAACAAGGTCGAACACAATCATTGAGATTCATAGTTTTCTTGGATTAGTTGGATATTATCGTGGACCTTTTTAAAGTTTTTATTACATTGCTTGAATGGTCTGATGCTTGTGAACAAAATTTTCAGAAACTTAAGAATTATTTAGTGATAACCCAAATTCTCACTATTTTCTCTAGCACAGAAATCTACAAAAATCTTTCACATCAAGGATTGGGGTGTGTTTTATTGCAACATTGTAGAGCTTTAGCATATGCCTCTATACAATTCAAGGTGCATGAAAGGAATTATACTACTCACAACTTCAAGTTAGCTACAAATATTTTTATAGTAAGTTTTTTGAAGGCATTACCTATATAGCATTCATTGTGAGGTCTTTACCAATCATAAGAGCTTAAAGTACATTTTCAACCAAAAAGAGTTGAATTTAAGGGAAGGATGATGGCTCGAGTTGATGAAGGACTAAGATTTTGAGATTCATTGCTACCCTAATAAGGTGAGTGCAGCTGGGATGATCACTCATGAGCACAAGTTAGCGTCGTAGATAGAGTAACTTTAGCTCGAGATAGTGTTGATAGGAGCTAATATTAGCATGTGTCAGTTGTTTGTTCAGCTTACACTTATGGACCATGTTCATGTAGCTCAGAGGATTGATGCTCATTCACAACAGCTTAGAGAGATAATAAAGAATAGATTGAAGCTTGAGTTTAGTATCAAACAAGATGACACTTTAGATTTTGAGATTGGCTTTGTATTCCAAATCAAAAAAGATTTTGACAAGGGATACTTCATGAGGTACATCATACTTCATATTTGGCTCATCAGTGAAGTACTAAGATGCATCAAGATCTTGAGAAACTATTTCTGTGACAGGGTATGAGAACCTTCTAGTTGATTTTGTAGCTAAATGTTCGACCTGTCATGTGGTTAAGGCCGAACTATTATTGCCCCTTCCTATTCCATAGAGAAATGAGAGGAGGTTTCCACGGATTTTATAGTTGGATTGTTGAGTTTAAAGCAAGTAAATAATTCTCTTTTGAAGTTAGCTCATTTAATACTAATCAAGTAAGCCTATTTGATGGACAAATTAACCAAGATTTACATAGATAACATCATTTGACTATATGAAATTTCAACCATCATTGTATCATAATGAGATAGAAGGTTTACCTCCAGGTTACAGAAACAAATGCAAGAAGCTTTGGACATGAGTTTGAACGTTAGCACTGCTTTTAATCCTTAGATAGATGGATAATTAGAGCGTACCATTCAGACCTTAGAAGATTTGTTGAGTGTTTATATTTTGGACTTTATAGGTATTTAGGAATACTATATTCTATTATGTAAAGTTTGCTTATAAAAATAACTTTCAGGTAGTATCGGTATGACACCATACAAAGCACTTTATGATAGAAAGCAGAGATCCCCCTTGTATTGGTTTGAGGTTGGTGAGAGATGAATATTCAGACTTCAATTAGTGGATCAAGCCACCAAGAAGGTTTGTCATATTTGAGATTGACTACGTGCAGTCTAGGATCATCAAAAGAAGTATATTTACCCAAAACACGGAGAGCTTGAATTCAATGTCAGAGATAATATTTTTCTGAAGGTTTCACATATGTGCAGAGTTATCGATTTGGCCATACTAGAAAGATTCAACCTCATTTCATTTGTCCTTCCAAGGTGATCATGAAACTTGATAGAGTTTCATACCGTTTGGCTTTTCCTCCAAGACTTACAGGAATACTTAATGTATTTTACGTCTCTTTGTGCTTTGGTGTTAAGTGTATGATGACTTTTATATTATCCAGTATAGGCCATTGGTGATTTGAGAGACCTGAGTTATGAAGGAGTATATGATCACATTGGAACATGAATTTTGATAGCTTCATTGTTGATCTATTCCTTTTGTCAGAGTGCTTTGTAAGAACCAATCAGAATGAGAAGTAACATAGTAGATTGAAGAAGAGATGATCATGAAGTAAACACAGTTTTTTCCAAAACTAAGATATGAATTTAGGGACCAAATTCTTGTAAGGAGGGCAGTATGCAAGAATCAAAATTCTCTCTTTCATTTTTTCCGGTCCTTCCCAATTAAGAATCTCACAATTCTTTCTTTCTCTCTCTCTTTTTTTTGTTGATGCCTTCCTTTTCTTTGCTTGCTTACTGCCCATCATGGCCTTTCAGGGATAATTGATGCTCAGGCAAGAGCATCGAATGACAACCTCTCCTGCCTCATTTTGTATCTCACAGTTTTGCTTAAAATCATCTCATTACTTCCTTTCCCTCATGCTTCTGTGCTCGAAACCATTGTTGTATTATTGTGCTTAGTGCAATCCAAGAAGGCAACGATGAGATCATGGCATGCAGAGGCAACTACCTTCCCTCTTCTATCTGGTCCAACACGAAACCATTGAGAAAGGTAACCCTTTTTTTTCTCCCTTCCTCCCACCCGCATACGTACACATCAGCTTCTCAAAATCTCGCAAAACTATCTTCCAAAAAGATTTTTTAAATCTTAGAGTTAAGGGAAACTAAAAGAGAAATGGGATTTAAGAATCTGTATGATTTAAAGATGTATTTTTTATTGTTTATTAAATTTTCACGCATGTAAATCCACCCAAAAAAACTATTTCAGAATTTATAATTTCCCCTTTCAAAATAAAATGTTATTTTAATAATGTTGGTTAAAGTCAAATTTAATTAGGTTCATAATTTTTTACATTTAAAAAAAATATTATAATAATAATATATTGACAATATAATAATAATAATAATAAATATATTGATTAAGTTGTGCCTAAGGAATAGTTAAGTTTAATTGCATAATCATTTATATTTTATTTTCTAAATGATGTAGGGTCACTAGTTGAACTGTTGATTTATTAGAATGATCATGTTTTGTTATCTCGAGGTATGTAATTTCTTTTCAATAGAAGATAAATTATATCCTTCCTAGTTAGGGGCGTTAATCATTATTATTTGTAGTATATTCATAGTTATTTTATTGGATTATCAGTCATACACTCGCTATTTCAGTCACAATTTTACACTTATAATGCTTCAATTATTACTTATAATGGAACCACTAAATGCCTTAATTTATTTTTGCAAATTTTTTTGTTTATTTAAGTAATCATTCATTTCTAATTTTTCTTTTTTTTACACTCTACTTTAATGAAATTGTATGTGGATTCATGTCATATCACAAGCCTATGTGAATTAGCATATTTCATACATATTATAGATATAAAAAATTTGTTAGGCTTGTGTTATGACATGTAGGTGGGTCATCTAAGTGGGTGAAATCCTTTTTTGATATTAGCTCTATAGAAAATTATCGAGTTTCTTTGGGTTGGTATTAACATTTTTGGTTTCAGACCATCTGTTAAAACTGACTATATAAATAATAAATGAAAAACTGCATAATAAGAAACTTGACTAAAAATGATTGCTTTTTTTTTTTGAAAAGTAAGCTTATTTGATATTTACCACTCTCTTGTTGCTTTGTGATGTTATATATGCATGTAATTATCATCCTTTTTTGTTGTTCATACGACATGGCCCATTTCACTTATCATTTATACCTTAATAATTAGCTATTATTTACTGAGTTTTCATGTCAAACCCACTCAATAACATTATGCATAACATAATCTATTTGGCAACCCATAGACAGTATGACCACCTCCAGCGGAGCAGCCTTGACAAATTTAGATTTTTCATTATGGCATTTCTCTTAGTAATTTTTTTAGTTGTTATATATTTCCTTTTAGGGTTGGGGTTGTCGTTCATTTTTGTTTTTTTAGATTTGATTAAGTCAATTTTATTTTTTCTTTTAATTCTATCAGTAGACTATTTATTATGGAATAAATATATATTTTTAAATTTATTCTAGCTGTTATTTACATATAAACTATGCTTAAATTAATTCATCTTGCTCTTCGTTTTATATGTGTGAATATATATGAATAGAGTGGCATGTTTGTAAATGCCCTAAAAAATAATATTTCAAGAAACAACTCTTGGTACTCCTAAAAGTGCTCTCCACTTGTGCTCTCCTACTATGAAGACTAATTTTTCTAATAAATACATAAAAAATAATATTTAATGTTATACTAAAGATAAAAAAAATATTACTTAATTATTTCATTATGTTTGAGGTTTATTGTTTGTTGAAAATAAAGTGATGGTTAGTGTTAGCATTGCATAAAAATTTACTCATGCAAGTAATTGAGGCAATCAATGCCAAAAAATACTGTAGGATAATGATAGTAGTCGAAAAATAACGTTAGCAGATGTTGATAACGATTAAAAGATAGTCATCAGGAGATATCAATTAGGAATTAATAACCAAGTAATGACTTTCAGCATTATCAATCATGTGTGGATAGTAAGGCAATAAGGATTAAGTAACGAAAGTTGGATGATGACAATCATATAAATATAATTGAACTATCATGATAAAGTGAGAACAATCAAACAATAATGGTTAGACGATGTCAATCAGAGATAATGTTCATGAATGACAATTAAACTATAGTTGTTGGGTGATGATGGTTTGACAACAATAATTGTTGTATTGATTATTAAGTGGGTTTATAATTCTTTAAATCTCTAATCTCTCTTTAATTTCAAACCACTTTATATGAAAAATAAGGTTTATTCAAAATTTTTAGCAGTGATATAACTTTTTTTTATAAAATTTTAACAAAAATTCTCAAACACTTTATTGTAAGGTCTGTATTAATTCACTCAATAATAGTTTATTTAATAAGCATTTAACCACTTTATTGACATTTGAATTAAGTTATTTAATCTTATTGGACGCTTCCCATTGTGATGTTTTTTCATTATAAACACATAAATTTTGAAAATTAATTAGTCCTTTAATAGTAGCATAAAATGTATTTTGATTGAGCTAGACAATATATTTTATTAGATTTATCATGTCAAAACATTCATCTTACACATAATTTTGCTGGTATTAAAATTGGATGGTTAAAATTAAATTTTTAAACTTTTAATTAAATTATTTATCAAGATTTGTGTTTCATCAGATGAATTTTCTCATGATGTATCATTTACCCAGTATTTTTTTAAGTTGTAAATCTTTAAGTCTGAAAATAACAGCATGTAAAAAGTACGCTTTATATAGATTTATTCATGTGCCAAAATTTATAGTAAGGTAGGGAACCCCTATAAGTTTTGATGGTTAAGAAATAAAAGTTTTTCATTATTGTGAATTCTTTTATGTCATGTTTCTTAGAAAATTTGAAAATGAATCATACTTTTGGAAAAATTATGAGATGGGCCACTCCTTGAACATCAACTCAAATCTTTACTGTGTCTCACGAACAAATTAAAATCTTTTCACTCATAATTTTACCTTTTTTAAGTTAATTTGAGAAAAAAATATTTTATGATAACTCTAAAATTATAAAAAAGACTCAAAATTAGTTATAGACTTCATTGGTTATCAAAAATGGCAATAGCGAGCACAGAGTATTAAGAAACGGCCTCTTGGTGATGTGGGCAATGGGTGGTTGATGGCTGCAAAAGTGTAGCGAAGCGGACAACCACATCACGTAAGTATACAATCCAAGTAATATACAGTTTTAAAGGAGTATCGCGCATCGTTCACACAAGGAAGCTTGTTAAGAAATTGATTTGAAAAATTTAAAGTTGTAGTTTACTAACTTTTCCAACCTAGTTCGGCAAGACAGAAAATAATTAAAGAAAATCTTAAGTCTAGTAGATTTTGAAGAAAGCAAAACAAAAAAGAACGCGAATCAAAGTTCTTTGTTATTTTTTCATGATCGATGAGGATCATGCCTCTGTGAATTAGGTGTGCCACTTGGCTTGATTTCCATATAAATTCCTCTTACATAGTTGTTATCAATCAGGGATAATAATTACTTCTTAAGCCTATGCCCCAAGATGATTTGGAATTTCACAAAGATAGCTTCTGCCGATCTTTATGATGTAGCCAATATTCTTAAAACATATTTAATTGGTTGCAAGATTTAAAATAAAATATTCCTATTTTATTTGGATCTTGTGGTTAACCTAATCATTCTACTACTCTACTACCGAAGTCATAGATCATGATAAATTTTAACATCCTAACTGACCATGTTAGGAGTCAAAAAAGGCTAGAAGATTAATCAATAACTTCTATCAATTATAGTACATAAAATGGTACGAGAAATAAGGAATAAAAATCCAACTAAGAAAACTATCCCAAAAATCATAGAGGCACAAAAGTGTATTAACTACTCATAGCTTGAGGGAAAAGTAAAAGAAAATCTGTGGAAACCAAATCTGTAACGAACAATTTTATTCAAATAAAATAAACTTACTGCCTTTGTCGACACTATTTTGGGTGTGGAGTTGCCCGTTGAAAGCTGTCAGTCGCTGGAATCGGAATCCTGCCACCCGCTTCGGAAAGGCATTTACTGTCCCGAAAGACAAATACAAGACTCGAGGGTGAGACTTGATCAAATAAAATAAGAAAGTTATTAGAGGTTCACCTAGTTCAGAGGACCATTTTTCATGATTTTTATAAATTTAATTTAATTATTAAAATTATTTGTTTGTTTTGAGTATTAATTAAATATAAAATAATATTTAAATGGAAAATTAATTTTTATATTTTTATTAAATCTCATTGAGCCCAGGGAACCCAAAGAAAGAAATTTTATATTTTTGTGGCTTATATTTTAATTATTAGAATTATTTTTTTGTGAAAAATTAGAGAAAATTCATTTTTTAAGCTTTTAAAATTAATATCTTGACTTAAAAAATTAGGAAAATTATTTTGGTTGGTTGAAAATTATTTTAATTGGTTCCAAATGATCAAGAAGCCAAATATGACATTTTGATGTGTTTTAACAATTTTGTGATTTTTATGATTTTTTTAACTATTTAAAGGCCAAAAAATGGCTCAAAATGAAGTATTTATTTTAATTCCATTTTTATTTTTTGTAGGTTCTTCTGGTCATAAGGAGCTCCCAAAACTAATTTTGGTAATTTTTTGAGTTGTATTTAGATTATTAGAATTATTTCAATGACAAAAAAATATCATTTTACCTTAAAAATTAATTTTTGGTGATCAAATTAACTCCAATTGACTTGAAATTTTTATGGAGAGCTCCCCTAACATTAAATTATAGTATGAAATAGTTTTTATGCCATTTACATTTATAATTGGTCCAAATTAATTTTCTCTTCATTTTTAGGGTTGATGACAATTAGCATTATTTCAAATGAGTTAGACCAAGTTTATATTTTTTCTAGAATCCTCTGACCATAGTAAACCTACCAAAATAAATTTTGTATTTTTCTGATGAATATTTTAATTATTTTAATTTTTATATCAAAACAGGGACCATTAACTTGAAAATTAGATATCTCTGATTAGAGATGCCTCATTGAAAAAATTAGAAAGAACATCCCCATAACATGTGGAATCAAAGCCCCAAAGATCATGTCATAGTGAAATGTCTATGCAAATGGAGAATCAAAATAGGAAAAACACTATTTAATCAATTAATTCCTCTCTTCACTGAGCAAAAGAGTATTTTTATTTTATTTTTATGATTTTTCTACACAAAGTTATGAATTTTTTAAGTCTTGCGAATTAAATAAATAAGAAAAATTCTTTAGAATTTAATTAAATAAATAAGAAAAATTCTTTAATTCCTATTTGAACCAGTCAGTGCTGACTGGATCCTTGTACGCGTTGAAGAGACATGTGTCGCCGTGGGATAGGGATTCGCCATCCGCGTCAGCTCTGATTTTTTGAATCGCGGCTTGTACGGCTTGATCAGAGCCGTCTGATGGATACACGCTCCATCAGATGGCGCGAGATGGCGCGTGGTCATCGTCCCCAATGACCCATGCCCGAAAACTGCCCATTTTCAAATGTTAATATCTCGCTCAATAAACGTTAATATCTTGCTCGATACTTAATTAAATCAAGTGCAATTTGTTCCTATAGACTCATCTTCACTAGGATAACATATCCATATGGTTAATTGACCCTTAAATCAACTCAATACACAGGGAGAATCAAATGAAGCTTAGTTTAGGGTTAACTTTCAATACCTTGGTCCAAGAGGGAAAGCCTCGATTGGATGCTTGTGGAAGCTTTGTGGGGGTCCCAAGAGCCTAGAGATGGAACCTTTAGCTGTGGTGAATCGCCTAGATATGAATTTGATGAAGGCCGAATTAGGGGTTTGATGAAAGTCCACCTTAGGGTGCTCTGGTGATGGGGCTTTTGTAACGAATCTTCTTCTCTTGATGTGGGGATGTCCTATTTCGACCTAGAGATTGGGCTCAAAAATTCAGCCCAAGCAGTGGGTTTGAGTGTCTAGAATAGTTGGGTTGAACTCAAGAGGTCTTAAGGAAGATCTGGAAGCAATTTGACAGACTTTCCCTTAAGGGCAAATTGTTGGATAGTTGGGCCTTTAAAGGCAAATTGGGGCTTTTGGTCAAATTGGACTAATTTGGTAAAATTTGGTCAAATTGATGATCATGGTCAAAATTTGGTAAAATTTGGTCAAATTGATGATCAAAAATTGAAATTGCAAATATTTGAGATGATTTTGGAATTTTTGGAATTCTTAGGTCATGAGGGGCATTTTGGTAATTTTGACAATTTTTGGGGGTATTTTGGAAATTTGGTAAGAAATTTGGTAATTTTATTTTGGAAATTTGGTAATTTTGTGTATTTTGGTCAATTTAGGTAGTGGTGGGGGGTTTGAGATGAATTTTTGGGAAAATTTGGGTATTTTGGGTAATTTGGAGAGTATTTTGGGTAATTTTGGGATTTTTTTGGCAAAGATTGGGGTTGTAGGAGTATTTTGATAATTTGATGATTTTGGGCCAAAATGGGCCAACAGGCCATGAAGCCATGTAAACCAATAGGAGTCATATGATGACTCATTTTGGTTGCTAAATGTGTTGTTTCTAACCCTCTTATCCAAAGACTAGGGGTACAGGGTCATGCACATGAGCTCTCCAAAAGGAGTCAAGAGACCAACCTATGGGGTCATAGGGTTTAGGGTATGTGAGAGAGTGTAGTGTGTGTAAGTTAGCTCACCAAAACTAGATCACCCAAGATTAGTCCTAAGGTCTAACCATCCTATTGGCGACTCCACTTGGGTTCTCCCATACTGACCCCACCTACTAAGTGCTAGAGGTTAGGACCAATATGTGGAACTCCAAGTTAAGCAAAGAAGAGTTTGGAATTTCTAATGGTGAGGATTCCTTTCTAGTCCTCTAGGAATAGTCAAGAGGAAAATCCTGTGGCTAGATTGGCTAGACTCTAGGCTACTAAAGAGGAAAAACTAGACCTCAACCAAAAATGAGGTCAACAAATGGACCCCAATAGGTTTGGTGTGCTGAGCAAGCACACCGCACATATCGGTGTTGACCGACGAGATCAACAAAACCAACAAAGATTTCTAAGTCAAAAAACCTAGGACAAAAGAGAAGATTTGAGTGATAGTTGTTTCTACTGGGGAATTAGCAAGTGAAATGTCCGAGCAAAATTGAGGGTTCGGAACTCTTGCTGGGGATTAAAAGTTAGATTTCAAATTGTTAGGTTCCAGGTATATTGGAAAGTAAGAATCAGGGTTTAGGTGCTGGCCCAAAAATGTGAATTTAAAATTCGGGTATCAATTCTAGATAAAGAATCAGATGCCTTACTTTGTTTAAGGTGTTGTTTAAGGTGGTCTTAAATCAAGGTGGTCTTAAATCGATCTCAAAGAATGGGAGTGGGATGCCTTGAGTAAATTGAAGGTCTTGTTCCCTCAACCCCAAAGGTTTGATATTTGGACCATTCCGAAGCAATGCGGAATTGGATGTCTGTATCCTCTTCCTTAAAGGTTGATATTATTGCTAAGCAATGTGGAAGCGGATGTGTGTATCTTCTTCTCCGAAGGTTGATATTACTACTAAGCAATGTGGAAGTGGATGTCTATATCCTCTTCCCCGAATAGTGGATATTATTACTAAGTAATGTGGAAGCGGATGTCTGTATGCGGATGTTTGTATCCTCTTCCCCAAAGGTTGATATTATTGTAAAGCAATGTGGAAGCGAATGTCTGTATCCTCTTCCCCGAAGGTGGATATTGTTGCTAAGCAATGTGGAAGCGGATGTTTGTATCATCTTCCCCGAAGGTTGATATTATTGCAAAGCAATGATATCCTCTTCCATAAAAGTTAATATTATTTCTAAGCAATGTGGAAGAGGATGTCTGTATCCTCTTCCCAAAAAGTTGATATTATTGCTAAGCAATGTGGAAGCGGATGTTTGTATCATCTTCCCCGAAGGTTGATATTATTGCAAAGCAATGTGGAAGCGGATGTCTCTATCCTCTTCCCCGAAGGTCGATATTATTGCAAAGCAATGTGGAAGTGGATGTATCTATCTTCTTCCCTGAAGGTTAAGATTATTGCAAAGCAATGTGGAAGTGGATGTCTATATCCTCTTCCCTGAAGGTTGATATTATTGCAAAGCAATGTGGAAGCGAATGTCTGTATCCTTCTCCCCGAAGGTTGATATTATTGTAAAGCAATGTGGAAGCTGATGTCCGTATCCTCTTCCCTGAAGGTTGATATTATTGCCAAGCCATATTGCAAAGCAATGTCGGAGTTGATGTTTGTATCCTCTTCCCCGAAAGTTTGTGTTATTACAAAGCAACGTGGGAGCGGATGTCTGTATCATCTTCCCGGAAAGTTGATATTATTGCTAAGCAATGTGGAAAAAGATGTTTGTATCCTCTCCCCCGATGATTGATATTATTGCAATGCAATGTGGAAGCGGATGTCTATATCCTTTTCCCCAAAGGTTAATATTATTGAAAAGCAACGTGGAAGCGGATGTCTATATCATCTTCCCTGAAAGGTGCATATTATTGCCAAGCAATATGGAAGCAAATGTCGGTATCCTCTTCCCCAAAGGTTGATATTATATGCAAACATATCAATACGTTGGCGTGGAATGCTCGAGGACTTAGATTCAACCCAAGAGGTAGTGGAGGGAATCACGATCTCAGTACTGACCTGAGAACGATATGAACATAGTGCAAAGAATTTGTGGTTTTGGCCTTATAGATACGTGGCATTTGAAGATTGACATTGGTGAGGAAAACTTGTAAAATTTTGTGAGATTTCATCCAGAATGTGAAATTCTGCGAGGATGTGAAGAAAACTGGTGCATAATAGGATAATCACGCAGCGCAAGCAAATAGTAAGTAATCTCGAACTCGAGATAAGCAAACTCAGCAAATTTATCATTTTCTTTTCTTGTTGTTTTATCATATTTAATTATCAAAATATATTTTGAAAAATATTTTAGTTTTGGTTAATTTTCAAAAAGATTTTAAAGTTTTAATATCGAGCTTTTGTTGTATAGATCTTTGTTTATATGGCTTCTCATTGATCGCACAAGAGAGGGAAATTTGACAAACAAGTTGAAACTTGAAAGAAATTCTATTAATCTGCTAAAAAAACCTATTAATCTGCTCAAAAAACGAGCTACAAATTGAGTACATGCTGAAACATCAAAATACAACATGCTGAACATTTCTGAATCATCAAATACTGAAGACATATCATGCACTGAACATATCTGGTACATATATCATGTTTGCTACGCAAAATCTGGCACAAAAAGGTATCCTACTGATCATCTTCAGTGTGGTGAGCTCCCGATCAAGCTGACCTATAAAGCCACGCTCCAGGATAAGAATTCCCTTCACGTGTTAAAGCCACACTCCAGGATAAGAATTCCCTTCACGTGTACTTAGACGTGTAACCCTCTCATAACTCATATGGATGCAAGTCTTCCAGCTCAGGATCTGGATGGAATCCTCATGGTATCTTATCATCTCGCTTTCTTCTAAAGGTTACAAAAACTCAGGGATGTCACACTCGCGGGATGCAATGTTTAGCTAAATTAGCACCATTTCCATCTAAGACCAGCACTGATCCTAGTGGCAGCAGAATTTCAACGGACCCTCTGAATTCCCTAGGACCAAAGATATCAATCTCTTTTCCGAAGAGTATATTGCTTTCGCTGACAAAAGACACTGTGCAAAAGGTTCTAACAGAATCATGATGGTCAACATGGGAAGGAATGCAGCTCCCTTCATCATAAATATTGATGATGCAACTGTTCGGGATGCAGTCTGGCGACAGTATACTCCATCAAATTAATCTCTTAACAATTCTCTTTATCACATAAGTCATCATATCTTAAGATACTAGGGGGTTCCCTTGTCTATCTTCAACAAAATTGTAGAAACAACCACATTGAATGGTTATGCTACCTTTCCTGTGCATCTACTTTCACGGTTCTACATATGTTCTTGGCCTCAGCAGACCAGCTCGGCCTCTGGCTTGCAAATCAAATACACAATCCAAAATCCCCTTCTAATCGCTCTCTGAGAAGACTCCAATATATAGTGCCAAGCCTTCCAATATATTGACAACTTCGCCCTGGACCTCATCATAGAATTTGAATTTTCTTTGCTTTATTCTGTACATTCTCTCTATCTCAGTTGTAGGAATATTACAAAATTGTTGAGGTGGCCTTCTTGTCTTAACCTCTTTAACGACTAGTGTCTGCTCTGTATCTTCAGGTAGTGGAATATATGACTCAACGTCTGTATGTGTTGCCTCGTGACCTCCTACTCTGGCGGCTGTGAATTCTTACACTGAACTGTAGCAATCCAAGTGTAGAACATTGCATCTTAGGCATTCTACGAATGTTTTTCCAGTAGATGCTCCTGTGGGCAACTCTGCATTACACATTGGACAACCTTTATAGGACTCATGAGGCATCTCTGTCTGTACCTGGTAGACTAAAAGAGGTTTCATTCATAGGTGGCTCATAAATCCTCCCCTCAAGAATTGGGGTAAGTAATCTGGCTGCTTCTCTCAATTGTCTCCTTTCCTCCCACAGAAAGGCCTTGTGTTTGCATCAGTTGGCATTGCGACGCTGTGTTCTTCGAAGTGGTGCTTCAGGCACTCTATCCTCATTGACACCTATTAAATCCCTCGTCGATGCAGTTATCAGGGACTGTAAATGATTGGTCCCCTCTATTGGGCATTTCTGAGTGATCTTCTTTTTTCTCTTTTGAGAGGAATTGTCTTCAGCTCCAATTTTTAATAGAGACGGTAATCCTTCTTTTTCCCGCCGGCTGATAATGTCCATTAGAGGGCCTTCATAATTTACATCAACCCAACCAAATTCAAAATTGAGGTCTATGACGCCTCCCTGAGAAGCCCTTTCCTTATATAGTGCAAGATTTATGCCATCTTTGAAGGAAAAAATCAGTTTACGCTCCGACATTTCTTCTGCAAAAGACAGAAAAACATCAGTGCGCTGACATCCAGCATGAACAAGAACAAAAAGGAAGCATCAATAATTCTGATAATATGACAATTTTATTTATTCAAATTTATTTAGTTTTAGTTAGATTTAGAAATTAGAAACAGAAAAATAAAATGAGCAATTTCAAAAAAAAATTATTTTATTGAGGTTAATTTATTACAAAAATTTTGGACCCAGTCATAGATGTTTGGCGAAATGAATAACCTCAGAACAATCAAAATTTTAATAAGCGAATGTTAATTTCAAGCGGCATCATGTCGGTAATATATCTTCAAGTAGCAACCATTGACTGGCAACATGGGTCTTTCGCCCCGGAAATCCACCAGCTAGTAGGATCCTCCTGAGTAGAATTCTTCTATGACAAATGGTCCCTCCCAAGTCGGTTCAAAATTTCCACTTATTTTACGGTATGTAAGAATATGCCTTTTGAGAACGAGAACAAGATCACCAATTTTAAACGTCCTCGGGAGGACCAATTTATCATGAGTCTGCACCATCCTTGCTTAGTAGAGTTCCCAATGCTGTTGTGCTTCTAGTCATTTTCCTTCGAGACTTTCCAATTCTTCAAGTTTGAGTTTTGAACTTTCTTCTATTGTGATTTAGTTAGCGACGACAATTCTGAGAGAGGGTGTATGAACTTCTAGAGGTAGTACGACCTCAAACCCGTACACAAGCGCATAGGGTGTACATTGAATGGGAGTTATGAACGTTGTCCGGTAAGCCCACAAAGCTTTTAGTAATATGTTATGCCAATCTCTTTTATTTTCATCTAGTCTTTTTTTCAAGATCTGCACCAGTGTTTTGTTGAAAGCCTTAGCTAAGCCATTTGCTCTAGAATAGTAAATTATTGAGTACCTCCAATCTATCCCATGTCATCTATCCCATTATCCCATGTCATTTAACAAAATTGTTGATCTTCATTCTCTTGAAGGTTGTCCCATTGTTGGAAATTACTCTGCGTGAAACTCCAAAATGGTAGACTGTATTGGTCTTAAAAAATTGTAGAACATGTGTTGTTGTAACCTCTCGTAACAACACTGCCTCTGTCCACTTAGAGAAATAATTCGTATCGGCGAGAATGAATCTGTGTCCCTTTGAGGATGAAGGTTCTATCAGACCTATTATATTCGTGCCCCAATACTCAAATGACCACAAGGCAACAGTTGGGTGTAACACATTCGGAGGTTGGTGTATGACTACCCCATGCAGTTGGCAAAGGTGACACCTTCTAGTTGTATCCATACAATCAAATATCATCGCTGGCCAATAATATCCAAATCTTTTGATCTTCATCTTCATTTTTGGACCTGACTGGTGAGCACCAGGTGAGCACCACACAATTTGGAATGTACTTCTTTGACAATATTTTATGCTTCTACTCTGCTCAGACATCGCAACCATATCTGATCGAATGACCTTCTGAAGAGAACATCTCTCACCAGAGCGTATGACATAACTCTTCTTGTTATGTGGTATGCTTCAGACTTATCCTATGGCAACTTTCTAGTTTGCAAATATTCTATTAATGGCTTACGCCAATCTTCATTAATATCAGCAACTACAATCATCATTCCTTCTTCTTTTTAGAGCTTATGTAAATTTTTTAGGTCGATTTGAGACATTAGGTCGATTTGAGACAAAACCCATCTACCTTGTACTATAATATCAATGGAATCCCCCGGTTGACACGCCAATTCCTTAGTGAGTTTTACTAGAGCATCAACATGGGCATTATCTTCCCAAGGAATCCGGTATAGAGTTATGTTAGGAATCTGTTCTAACAACTTCATAGTGTATTGATGGTATTCTACTAGCCTTGGTTTCAGAATCTTGTGTTGTCCAGAAACTTGTTGAATGATAAGTTGAGAGTCACCATAGATGGTAATATCCATTATATCCATTGAGATTGTCAACTACAACCCGGTGATTAACGCTTCATACTTTACTTCGTTATTTGTACACGACTTTATCAGGTGATAGGAGAATCTCAACATACCCTTATTGGCGTGATGAAAATTAGACTAATCTCTGCTTTGCCTGGTATAACTATTTCTAATTCTTTCTGCCTGAAGAAGCTCCATCAAAATACATCTCCCAATATCTGGCATCATAGGGTTCTATTTGCAGTATCTGCTCGTCTGATAGTTCATCAATGAGTGGGGACTCAGCTGGAAGTGGGTGTGCAGCAAGAAAATCTACTAAAATCTGTCTCTTGCTAGTGCGGAGGAGAATAAAAGTTATATCAAATTGTAGTAAAACCATCGACCATCTTGCTAGACGTCTGGAAAGTGTTAGTCGGGTCATTAAATACTACAACCGATTAACTTTTGAAATAAGGGTACTCTTATGAGAAAGCATGTAATGTCTAAGCTTTTGAGTGGCAAAAATTAGCTAGATAATGCTTCATGATAGGAGGATACTTTACTTCTCTCGCTATTAGACAACGACTCAAATAGTATAGTGCATTTTCCTTGCCCTCATCATTAACTTAGGCTAATTGTGCTTCGAGAGAGTCATCTAAAGCCACAGTAAAGTATCAACGGTTTTCTCAGGATATGGGCTGCCAAAACAGGAGGTGTCATTAATTATTGCTTGATGTCTTCGAAGCCCGTTGGCATTTCTCTTTCCAAACGAATCTGGCGTCCTTTTTAATTGATGCCGAGAAGGGCTGACACCTACCTAAGAGATTAGAAATAAAGCATCTCAAATATGTCAACTTTCCTTGAAACGAACATAATTGTTTTAAAGTTTTAGGAGAAGGCATTTCCAAGATAGATTTAATCTTATCCAGGTCAATCTCGATCCCCTGATGATGAACAATGAATCTTAGAAATTTTTCAGAGATAACGCCGAAGGTGCACTTTAAGCGATTCATCTTAAGATTATATCGTCGTAATCGTTCGAACACAATCCTCAAATTGTACAAATGGTCTATTTTCTGTTTACTTTTGATGGCCAAATCATCCACATAGCAGTTCATTTGGTTATGAATGAGGTCGTCAAAAATCTTTGTCATTGCTCGTTGATATGTTGCTCCGGCATATGTGCTCCGGCATTCTTTAATCCGAATGAGATCACTATGTAGTAGAAAATCCTAATGGGTGTTCTAAATGCTATAAGTGTTGCATCTTCTGGAGCCATCTTTATTTGGTTGTATCTTGAAGATCCATTCAAGAAGGAGAAAATCTCATGTGTCGAAGCGATGTCCATCATTAATTCTGGTATCGGTAATGAAAATTCATCTTTTGGACATGCCTTATTTAGATCCCTGAAATCGACACATACACAGATTTGTCCATTTTTCTTCTTAACTGGCACAATATTGGCTAGTCATGTGGGGTTTTGCTCTTCTCTTACACAGTTAGCGTTTATTAATTTCTTCACCTCGGCAACGACTTATTGCTCTATTTTGAGACGCATTCTTCTGGGAGCTTATTTTACCATGGTCATACCTTTATCCACCCCAAGCTTATGTACTGTAACTTTTTCTGACTGCCCTGACATTTTAAAAGTTATTCCAGGCGAAGCAATCTTTAAATTTTGATAATAACTTTATTAGCTATATGGATTCTCCTCACCGAGTAAGGAACTTATAAAGGTTGGTCGGGGATGCTCTTCAGTTCCGAGGTTGATTTCTTTTAACTCGTCAACCGTTGACTTAATCTCTTCTTCAAATTCTAACAGAGCATCATCTATTAACTGTTCTTAAGAGTCATCCTCTACATCGAGCTAGTCCTCTTCTAATTCATTAGTAATAACCATGCAAAATTCTGAATCAACAACTGGTCTTACAGTACCAAATCTGAGACACTATTTTGAATTAGGACTTCGGCTTTTAACATTCCATAATTTCTTAAAAAGTTGTAACTTATCTTTTGACATTTGTTTTGGCACATATCCCAGTTGAATTAATTTTTGTACACAAGCAAGGAGAAAAGTAAAAAGTAACCAAAAAGTAATTCCATTAATTCATTATAATCATCATCCAAATTTATATGATTTTCAGAACTGGTAGAAGGAGAAGCATGGTAAAACTTGATCGGTTTCAAACCATCACTACGGACTTCCTTGACCTTTAAAATCTCAACCTTTTGAGGATAGATCGGAGTAAGAATCATCTTTCAATGAGATCTCGTATTGAGGTTTCTTTTGCTTTATCATCATCATTTCTTCCTTGGAACTTCCTTCATCAGAACTTTCTTCTATGTCAATAGAACTTTCTTCTATGTCAAAATGTTGATGCTCGGCCTAATCCGTTCAACAATTGGATTGGTTCTTCCTTATCCACATCGTCGACCTTGATCTTGGGTATATGGGCTAAAAGAACCTCTACTACCTCATTGTGGGATATGATAGCAGATTGTTGAAGCAGAGTTGAATGGCCTCTTCTTTGTGATCCTTATGAGTCTTGCATTTCATTTGTCACAACTTTATGAGAAAAGACTGTCCTCTTTAGAGGTGTGTAATAAGCGGCATCCTCATGAATGCCTACTTCATGAACTGAGAATGGTTGTAAATCCCCTTTAATACAATGTTCTTGTCCTTCTTTGAAATACACGATGCATTGATGTAAGAATGATGGAACCATATTATGCTCGTGAATTCATGGTCTTCCAAGTAGAGCATTGAAGGAAGTCTCTGCATCGATGATGTAGATCTTTGCGATTGTTACTAATTCTCCAGCTTTCATTAGCAGTATAATTGATCCAAGAGCTCTTCCTCCCTTTTGATTGAATCCTCTTAACATCATTTTATCAGTTGTAAGCTCTTGAGCCTCAATGTCCAAATATGTCAATGTCCATAGACTCATTAAGTTTAGTGATGCTCCCAAGCTACTAGGACTCTAGACAATACAAATCTGCCGATGTTGACGGAGATGTAGAGCGATCGATTATGGTCGGTGGTACCGAGCAACAAGTCTTTATTTGTGAATGTTTTATCAGGTTGTTCTTTCAACGAATAAACTTCATCTAAGGATGTGTTGGCCAACTGAGCCAAACAAATCTCTGGGTCGAGCAAGGCTGTAAACAAAGATTCTCTCATCTCCTTTGACAGGATTAGAGCATCATAAATGCTTAGTTTGGCCGGCAACCTCCTAAGATGAGCTAGCACATTATAATCAGCTTTGTATAATTCTTTGATTTTTACATAGTTATCTGGCTCTTCCACTGGCGGAGGTTAAGGTAGCTCTTCTTGAGTGACTATTTCTTTTCCTTTATCTATTGGAGCTAATCTTGAAGGTAATACTTTCCTGCTCCTTAGATTTACTTCTATAATTTTTTCTTCCTGATAAACTGTAGGTAAAATTTTTGATATTCCTTCTTCATCGGAGAGATCCAAGTTGATAGTAAGCGGTACACCGCGGTACTCAAGGACTGGCTCTTCACTCTCGATGCTATCGTAGCCGGTAATGTCGATGTCTTCTTCATTCTCATTAATGATTTTATCGAAGTCAAGTGCAATTTGAGGATCAGTTTGGGAATCGAGATCAGAGTTAGATAGAACAAATTCAATTACGTTATTATTCAAAACAACCAAAATGTAGCCGAAATCATAATCATTATATTCATAATACCCCAGTGGGGGCAAAAAGATAATCATACATGGTTAAGAGTTCGAGGATTCTCTTCCCCGAATCTGAGATAACCAATCTAACAAAGGCAACCTCTATCCTACCCCCCGTGTCATCGATCTTCATGATGTCGCACTTTTCTTTCTCTTCCGTTTGCGGTGAATTCTCTAGAGAAATCTCCAACTTGGGCTGAGCAGGTTGTAGACTCTGAATGGTGGCCAGAACTGAAGCAGTCTGAATCTGACCCAGTATCTTCTTGGATGACTTCCTCCAGACTATTCTCCATCCATCTTTTTCTGCATATGGATCTATTGAGATGACTGGCTTGGCCAAAATCATATTTATAGAACCCTTTTTAGGCTCTTTCAAATATTCCTTCGGGGTTGTTATAATTTCTTCTTTGTAATTCCTCTCCGAGCCAATCCTTGAAAATAAAGCAGCTCTCTATTGTATGTCCCAACATCCTGTGGTAGGGGCAAAAATTGGGATATTCTTTTTTATCAACCTCTTCGGGCTTCTTTGGTTCTGACAATTTGAACTCTGACTTTTTCATTAAATTTTTTAACATCTTTGGCACAGCCTCATGTTTGAAAGAATACACTCTTTTCCTTTGTTCTAAAAGATTTGGACTCATTCTACCTACTACTCGGTACGGTCCTCCCTGGTATGACTGTTGGCTGGATTATCCATACTGTTGTGCTTGTTACTGAGCATGCTGTAAAGATTACTGGGAACTTTGATGAGAATGTTCCGCCTGTATCTTTATTGGCTGCTTTCCTTTATCGATAGTTGTCACTGGCCCAGACCTTTTCTCAAATGCTCTGGTTGTCCTGGATTTCTCTGCTTTCTCTTGAGAATCCATATGTTTAACTTCCTCTTGTAAACTACTTGCTTTGCTTAACAATTTCTCGAAGGACTTGATGGTGAGTCCCTTGAGCATGAAAGCTACTGGCCTATGTATGCTTTTGATTAAAATCTCAATCGCATGTTGTTCCTGTAGTTGAGGTTCACACTTCATGCTAAGGTTTCTCCACCTCAAGATATAATCCACTAGAGTCTCTTTGGGTCTTTGGTTCTCCACTATGAGATCTCCAATAGAAATAGGGTGTTGCGCTCCTACAAATCTCTTCACGAATAACTGTTCTAATTAGACAAATCGGTGAAAGTCTTCACTGATCTGTGGGGTAACTCGACATACCAATCAAAAGCAATCCCTGACAGGCTGCTATCGAACTCGGAAGAGTAAGACTGCATTACCTCCATTTTTGCCACAACTGGCTTGAAAATGTGCTAGATGTTGCATGGGATTCCAAGTTCCATCAAATATATTAAGTTCAGTGACCAAAACCCTTGGGGTAGGGTACGACATCAAACTCCTACGGGTAAGGTCTACCCCTTGAAATCAATACACCACCCTTAGATTGGGCTATGACCTCTCGAACTTGTTGTTCGACCAATTGTTTGATATCCTCCTCAGGCGTGGTATTTGGTGAGGAATCTTTCTTTTGTTGATCCTCTCCATTAGCGGAAGCAACTTCTCTTCCTTCAGCAGTAATATGGATTATTTCAGGCTGGTTAACCCCAGGAGAGGATACCTGCTGTGACTAAGATTTCTCATTGACTGTAGTAATGGTGGCCATGGTGGTAGCCATCTCGTTCATTTGACTGAACTGTTCATCCCTCAAGGAAATAACCCTGTGCAAATCATCTGCGGCGTTCCCTTCGACAAGAGGTTAGGCATCTCGCGCTGAGAAAGCGTCTCTAGTCTAGATGACATGAATATTCATGAATTCTTCATCCAGATAATCATTAAAATCAAAATCCTCATCATCATCATTAATGATTACACCATGTTCTCTAGCTAGCTCGGAAATCTTAGCCTTGAGCTTTTCAACTTTTCTCCTGAATTTTCTTAAGATATGGAGAATTTTCCTGAACATCCATCACTTGTTCATCAAATACTATAGCAGATATTTTAGGATTTTGCTTCATTCCATTATTCTATCATGTGAGCTCAGCAGACCGTATTGTATGGCAACTTTGGGTACTCACACTTTCTTTCTCGATAATGATGTCTTGAGACGGGGTATCTCAACAGAGGCATCAACATGTCAGAGAGAAGTATGCCCCTTAAATTGAGAACCAAACACAATATTGGGTAATTTCTTCATCTTTTCCCTCTTTAAAGCATTCTTATGGGTAACAATTGGTTGCTTCTCGGACCCAGACGTGACTTAACCGATCGATGTCTTGCAGACCTTGGAACAACAGAGGTAACAAAATCTGTAGTAGTGACGGTAGCATCAATTTGGCTTCCTAGACGAAATCTGACGGGAATACGGGCCGGCAAAGCTTCGGCTGACTTGGGACCGTCGGGCAACCTTTGCATCTTTCAAAATTTCTTTCTTCATTTGGGAAGATACCACACTTCCCATTCGCTTAAGTGATTCGACCACTGAACATCCTTCCTTAGTGGCCAATCTTTGAAACACTGTGCGGAGGGACAGTAAATTCCTCAGTTTCATCTTTTATGATTATAATCTCCTTTCCTTTAGTAGAAAAGGGGACAACAGACTTGGCAGGTGTCGGAGGTGTAGCAGATTTCGCCTTCTTGCAAGAAGGAAAATCCTTAGGACAATTCAGGTGAAATTGAGTAGAGGGCTCCTGAATTTCCGTAGCACCGACTTTCATTAAGACGAATGAGGCCTTTCCAAGTACGACTTTAAGTTCATCAATTCCAGTTCCAAACTTGATGGTGGAGGCAATATTGCGAGCATTGCGGCTGGTTGGCAAATTACAGGAAAATGTGAGCATTAGGAACGCCATTGCAACAGCTTTAAAAAGAAAGCTCTGGTTAGTTATTTAGCCAATACCTTGTAATTCTAGTGCAAACACTAAAAATTAACAAAGGCGATGTGTAGACTGGGCAAATTTTGTTTTATTTTTAATTCGTAAGGGTTTTATATTTAGTAAAATTAGTTTGAAAGTAAAAGGATTTACTTAGTCAAATAGGAAAGGTTGCCTATTTGATTTAATTTGCAATAGAGCAAATCAGTCTCGAAGGGGAAAGTGAAGTTTAGGACTCAGTGCGGGACCAATTTTACGACACACAATGCCCAGGTGAAATTAGTCCACCAACACACCTATTGGGGGTCCGACCCCACACAAAGATTAAAAGGTCCTTAATGGCATCCTAAACCTCTCTGTTCAAAGTCCTAAAGTCTGAAGGAGTTGACCATACTTCCCCAAGAAAGAAGTGGGTGAAGTGTTCCAATGGAAGAAGGGTAATTTGGTACATAAGGGATATGAACTCACTACCAATGTATGAAGATAATATTTTCAGATTAATTTGGAGAGAGAAGTAAGTCCCTAGTGGAGTCGCCAAAATTTTTCGGCACTGTTTTGGGTGTGGAGTTGCTCATTGGAAGTTGTCAGCTGTCGGACCCCCCGCTTCGAAAAGGCATTTAATATATATAAAATATGAAATCAAACTGATCCCATATTTTCACAATTTAAATGAAAGAGCACTATAGCTCAAACTCTATATCTATCCCGAAAGACAAACACAAGACTCGAGGGTGAGGCTTGATCAAATAAACTAAGAAATACATGACATCTGTTTTGTATGCAAAACCATTTTATTTATAAGCTGATAATTTCCCTTATTTAATTCGAAGAATTAAATAGGGTTTATATTAACCTGGGTTTGGAAATGCTTCCAATAAGGGCAAGCCCTTATATTTAATTACATTCTAGATAACCGAAGTCACCTAAGAAAACTCTCAATAAAAATCAGGGAATATTATATTCAAAGAGGTCATAGGATTGGGACTTCTTAACAAGATTGGACAAAGAGGTGTGAAACAAGAATGACTCAAATTTGGAACATTTTATTTTAGAATCTAAAGGAGGAAAAACTAGGGTATGTCATAGATCTCGAGGAGAACCTCAGTGACTTCCCAAACCATCCTATAGTTTGGCTTCAATTTTGGAGATTAGAATTATTGAATGGTTTATTCTGCCAATTTTATTAATTAGAGCTTATATTCGTGTGAAACAATCACACAATAACCTTGAAGATGTGAGGATTTAGGTCGTGACAGACGAAAACCTCAGAATCCTAAAGCAGGCTAGGTCTTAAATTGTATGGTAGAGCTATACAAAGGCCTAAAATTAAATTGAGGATTTATGTTGCATAAGCAAATAGCCTCGAAATCCTTTGGATTGTTGTTTAATTCTAAGGAATGGTTTAGCTTTTGCTGGAGAAGACATGTTCTTTCATGTTTTGCTGCTGAAGATGGTCGTGCTGCCCACGATGCTAGCTCCAAGCTTCTCGTCATAGCAAATTTAAGATTTCTAATGTGTCAAGTTTTAATGTCAAATTAAATGTCCCTATGGTTATGTTCATTTAAATATTATGTGGCATATTAAAGTTATTAGAGCGACACCGGTTTGGATTCAACGGTTCCCTCATTCTGGTACCACTATTTTCTATAGAATTCACTTAGTCCAAATGAATTTACTAAACTTAATGAATTTTGTACTTTCATTAGACCGTAGGAATCCTCGTTAGTAACTGTAAGTTACCTCTCCTAATGGATTCCTGATCATCTGATAGAAACGTCTTAATT
Organism: Phalaenopsis equestris; assembly: GCF_001263595.1. NCBI lineage: Eukaryota > Viridiplantae > Streptophyta > Magnoliopsida > Asparagales > Orchidaceae > Phalaenopsis > Phalaenopsis equestris. The sequence continues at coordinate 221,879 of NW_018165089.1, forward strand.
TAGTTGCAATTGTTGTTTTCTGATGTTTGTGATTAAATTTTGAGTTGTCTTATATTTTGAATGTTGTGGCAGTGAATTTTATCTTGGTTGATTTTAGTTTTGGTTTTGGTTTCAGTTTTGTGGTTATTCTAAAGGTTATAGTTTTCATGCAGGGTGACATCATTGTTTAAGATACAAGTTTGTAAACATAAAAGTACAATGTAGGAAAGTACTAGAAAAGAATGTGCTGTAAACTATAAAAGTGTACCTGGCGAGTCTTCTCTTTGCTCCACCTGAAAGTTAAGTACTTGCGAAGCTTATATATGTATAATTTTGCTGGAATTAAAGCATGCTTTTAAAAAAAAGAGGAAATGCAAACTTGAAGTGTGCCTACCGAATCCTATGTCATATCTTGGAGTATTTAAATCATAATAAGTCCAAATGTCCTTTAAGATTTCCAAAGGATTATGAAGAAGTCTCGAGAAATACCCTAGACATTTCATGGTCCTTGGAATTATCTTGAGTTTGTTTTGGTCTTATTGTTGTTTTGGTCTTATTGTGCCAGTTCATACCTTTATGCTCAGTGAAATTTGATGTTTTGATTATCCCTTAAGTAGGGTAATTATCACTTGATATCTTTTTATGAATTATATGGGTAATGACCCTTGAGGGCAACTCAATTAAATTAAGAAATTTAATTTATTTGATTTTTTAATGAATGGGCTTGTAGTGTTTTGAAAGGTTTTAAATTAATTATAGGTTAGTTTCTAAACCTTATTATACAAAATTTTGATTAAGCCTAGCTCACTACTAGGCCCTTAAGATTTAATGGGAAGATTTACAATTTCAAGAAAAAGGATTTTTTTCAATGTTTATATTTATATTCTTAATCATTATCATGAATTATAAATCATTTCAAAACCATTAGTTGGGGCTTAAAATCAGTGATTTATGATCTTCCAAAATCAAACCCTTACCTTAATATCTCCTTGCTTAAATGTTCTTCCAAATTTCATTAATTTTTAAAATTACACATTTATCCTTTATAAGATTAAAATGAGGTTGGTTACTACCATTTATCTTTTATATATTCCAATCATCAAAACTTACCAATTAAGATCATTTGTTGCCCATTTAGTCCTTTTGTTAAACCTAAATATTAATTAAGCCTTAAATTCCAAAATTAAGCTTTTGCCCTTAAGACCTTAATACCCAATAATTCATTAAATTAGACTCAAATGACTTGAAAATCTTATGTTACCTCACTCATGGATTAATTAAAATATCAGAGGAGAAAATGTGATTTTTTGAATTTATTTAATTTTATAATTATTTTAATGCAAAAATAAAGATTTTCAATGAAAATTTAATAACTCAATCAAAATAAAACTTCTATCCTTAAGAAAATTATTAGAGGTTCACCTAATTTAGAGGACCACTTGGACCTATTTTCATGATTTTTATAAATTTAATTTATTTATTAAGATTATTTGTTTGTTTTGAGTATTAATTAAATATAAAATAATATTTAAATGTAAAATTAAGTTTGACAGAGATTGGGGTTGTAGCGATATTTTGGTAATTTGGTGATTTTGGGCCAAAATGGGCCAGCAAGCCATGAAACAATACTAAACCAATAGGAGTCATATGAGGACTCATTTTAGATGCTCATTGTGCTGGTCTAAACCTCTTAGCCAAAGACTAGGGGTACAGGTTTATCCACATGAGCTCTCCAAAAGGAGTCAGGAGACCAACCTAAGGGGTCATAGGGTTTAGGGTATGTGAGAGAGTGTAGTGTGTGTAAGTTAGCCCCACCAAAACTAGATCACCCAGGGTTAATCCTAAGGTCTGACCATCCTATGGGGGAATCCACTTGGGTTCCCCCATACTAACCCCACTTATTAAGTGCTAGAGGTTAGGACTAATATGTGGAACTCCAATTTGAGCAAATAAGAGTTTAAAATTTCTAATGGTGAGGGTTTTTTTTCTAGACCTCTAGGAATAGTCAATAGGAAAGTCATATGGCTAGACCCTAGGCTAATAAAAAGGAAAAAAAAAACCTCAAACCAACCAAAAATGAGGTCAATAACCCTATGTGATCCTCTCTTACAATAACGACAACCAAAACTTCTCTCAAATCTTCTCTAAAAAAACAAAATAAAGAAAAATTAAGAGGTGAAGAAGATATTGTTGACCTAACTTTTGGCAGAGGTGTAGTTTTTCTCCTCTTTAATAGCCTAGGGTTTAGTCGTAGGACTTCCCTGTCAACTACTCCTAAGAAACTAGCAAAGGATCCCTCCCCGTTAGAAATTCTAAGCTTTTATTTTCTCAACTTGATGCTCTGCATGATAGTTTTAACCGTTATTACTTAGTAGGTAAGGCTACTATGGAGAAACTCAAGGAGAGTCCCTATAGGACTGTTGGCTGTAGGATTGACTGTACGCGTTAATCTGCCACCGTCGCACTCTTCGTTGTCTTATTTGATTAAGCTCGAGCCAAATTTTTTACGTGATTCGTATAACAACGCATTTTTGTCCCAATCATTGACGGGGTTTGCCTAAACGACTTCAGATGACAAAACAGACTGCGTTGATGCATCCAGAATGTTGATTTTGCCTAAAGGGGATGTTTGTTTCACTGCGACGACACGTCTGAAGAAAAATACACATTTAAGTGTAAATTATAATAATAAACAATATTTTGTTATTTTTATTATTATAATTAATACCTTATATTAAATCCTAACCTAATTTCATTATCTCCCCCTCCCCTCTACTGAGTCTCGACCTCGTGGACCTCTGCCCTAGCTTCGGCTCGCTCGGTTCCACCTGGCCCGCTCCTTTGTGTCATTGTAGTCTCGTTCTCGCGCTCGCCTCGCGCACGCAGGACGATCCCGTGACCCATCCCTTATCGTATTTCATCCTCTGCGAGGATATCATCCTCTGCCTCTCGCACGCCCGTATGGGGGCGTCTGCTCCTCTCAATCCTTCAAATCGTTTACGATCTCCTAATCATTCCTTCTCCTGTTCTCTAGTCTATATGAGGCTTTCGTTGGTGCGTTTCAGGGGGGCCAAAAATTTTTTAAGGGAGGGAAAACTCTGCCATTTTCTTTTCTTACTTACTTTTTTAGCCTGTTGTGCTTGGATTGGCTTCCTCTTACTATTGGAAGAAGAGTTAAAGTAGGGAGTTCCTTTAAAGTTTTTGTGTTACTTTCTTTTTGCTTCAAAAAGGTACCTTCTCCCCCCTGTGCCTTGCTTCTTTTCAATTTTCCCTCTGTTAAGCCTTTGAGCTTGGTGTTGTGGATGGTATAGCATGCTAGGGTGATATTACACTTATTTTTGAAATATTTGTTACTCAAGCATATAGAAATGGAAATGTGAGCATGTTCTAGGAGTTAGAATTGATTACTTGCTTAAATTGGTGAAACTATGACATGTTTTTATTTATTGTAGCATATTTCTGTTGGAAGCAATTAGAAGGGTTGAAAGATGGATTTGAGACAATGTTAGCTCCTCTTGAAAGCATGTTAGGATATGTATCATGAAGCTTGTCATTTATTCTTATCTAGCATGAGACATTGGAAGGTTTGTTTGATCTTTCACGCATGTGGAAGGCTCAGTTTTAACATCTTAAATTCCTTTTGGTCTTAAAAATGCATGCTATGAAAAAAATTCATCTTGATTTAGGAAAGTTCTACATCTGTTCTTGTTTGAAACACGTGGTGGCCCTATGTTTTTAATGCTTTGAAGGCATGAGAATGTTTTTCTAGCTTTTTTTGTGGTCGGGTTCTGAGCTTTAGCTGCGGCTCAGTTTGACTCCTTGTAGCTTTTCCTTACTTGAAGTAAATGTTGGGAGAAAATCTATTTCACTTGGAAGTGTCTTATATCCTGCTTTGATAGTTTGTTTTGGCTCCTCGAAGGGGAAGGGAACACCTTTCATGCTTAGAACAATTATTTTGGTAGCTTAAAATATTTTTCATGCTACTGTTATAGTTTAAAACCAATTTTGGCTCCATATTTTTATGTTTCAAGGGCATATGGCTATTCTTTAACCCTTGGATGGCATGGGTTTTGAACCTTTACTATGGTTGGGTTTTTACCTCTATCGGGGGCTCAGTTTTCACCTTGGAAGGGCATGGGATGTTGGTTCTGTTGAGGCTTGGCTTTTGGTTTTGGTTGAAACATTGTCCTAACTGCTTAAGCTTCACGTATGAGCTTTGAGAGGTTTGCTTTTAGCTTTGTTTAGGGGCTTGGATTGCTTGCCTTAGCTCCTATCCGAGAGCCATTTTTGGTGTTTATTCCTACCCCTGCTCCATAGATGTGGGAGGGTTTGGTTTTATTTTCTTTAACCCCTGCTAGGGGATCAGTTTTGGTATCTTGTGAGTGTTTTTGGCTTAAAAATACATATTATGGAAGAATTTATTTTGATTTGGAGGAGTTCCATAGCTATTCTTGTCTGAAACATATGGTATTCCTATCTTGTTTGACTGAAACATATGGTATTCCTATATTTTGATGTCTTGAGGGCATAGAGATGTTTTCTAGTCTTAGTTGTGGCATGGATTTGAACCTCAGCTGTGGCTCGGTTTGGCTCTGGCTGGGAGCTCGGTTTTGCCTTGTCCTGTCCCTACCCAAGAGGTGGCTTAGGTTTTGATTTTTGCTGGCCTTAGCTTCTATCGGAGAGCCTATTTTGGCATACTGTGTTGTCCTTATTCAAGAACTGTTAGCTGGTTTTAACGGATTGGTTTGGAAGTTTATAAGGCTGCAGTTTTGATATTTACTTGGACCCAGTTTTACTGTGATATATGCCTCGATTTGGGGCTTGATTCTTTGGTCTTATGTTTATTCTTGCCTCTGAGTCCTGGTGTGGGGTTGGCAGTGGGCATAGTGGCTTCTCCCTACTACCTTTATCCGAAAGCTTTGTGGGGTTTGTTCTCCTACCCGTGAGTATCATAATTGTCTGCCTTGCTTGTGTGTTACCTTACAGCCCTTACCTGAGGGCCTATTCCTCTCATCTCACTGTCCATAGACGTGTGTTTGTGATGTGGTTGAGTTAGCCTCCCCTTTTTTTCCCTACCCGTGAGCTCACCATCGAGATTTGCTCCTCTTGCAGTCCTCACCCGTGAGACCTATTAGAGGATGTTTGGCGTGATTTAGTCCTTCTTGTTGAGCTTGAGCTACTTGGATGATTGTATGTGGATTGAAATTATGATTTTATGTTGAATTCTCTTATGTATATCAAAGATCCTTATATAGTTAGTTTGGCTTGCCTTAACCGTGAGCTTCTTGTGCCTTGAATTGCCTTGGTCGTGAGCCTCTCTTATTCTTTAGGCTGCCTTGACCGAAAGCCTTGATGGTTGCCTCCTCTTTTTTATTGACCCATACCATGAGCATTTATTTGGTTATGTGGGAAGATTTTACTCTCATGTGATATATAAGGCTATTAGTTAATTTGGGAGCCGGGAAATATTAATTTTTGGCTGGGTTTGGATACCAGCGTTAGGAGCTCATTTGTGTGTGAGAGTCACATTGACTCGGGTTATGTCACTTATAAGAATGTGAGAAAGTGATATCCTTTTGTATTGATTCATGGATCTTCACGTTTTTTTGTTATAAGTTTTGAGAGCTGATTCATCCTTCGTTCTTTTTTATGTTTTAGGTGGATCTGTCCCTCATATCTCTCACCCCATTTTTGTTCTTTTTTTTTCTTGCTTGTTGGTTCCATTTTTGATGCTTATGTCCGATACATAAATGTCCACGTATAGTTTCTATACGTGAAACCATCAAGCAAGGTCGCAAGTAGGTCGATTTTGTTTTGGGGCTTAGTGCGGTGATGACAAAGGCACACCGGAGATAGAACAGAATGATATGTCATCCTACAACATCGGGATCCGATTCAGGAACCCGGTGAGCTGTAGGATGACAATATCATTTACCAACATAAGACTAGCAGGAGTTGACCCAAACCTTCTTAGGTTGTTGGTGGCCATACGCCCGACAACGCGATCGACTCGTGGACAACTACTTTCCAAAATTAATAAAATTTTTTTTTATAAGAACAGATACACCTTTTTTTTTAAAACAAAAATATATTTTTCGCTAAGAACAAACTTGATACTACCCTCTTTTGTATGCCTGAAATCTATGTGCATGCTAAAAATATAAATTTTAAATATATTTTAAACATTGTTTGTCCAATTGTTGATTACCTATTTGAGCTCAGGAGTACTCTCCTGAGTTAGGTTTGATAGGACACCCTTCTAGTTGAGTGGTAAGTTTTATACATCCGGGTGACCTAGTAGCCTTCGAAGACCCTCCAGTACTAACATATAGTTGAGCCTAACCCCGACCCGAGTGCTTGTGGTCCCCTCTTTTCAGACTTCTTCATATGTTTTCTTGGAATTTATGAGCAAAGCACTCATGGTCTCTTTTCATGATTTTCCCGCATTTTTCTACGATTTTCATCAATTTGTCGATTCGTCGATTTCCTCGCATTTTTCTTGTTGTGAGTCTTTTGACAATTTTACTCGAGATTTCTAGACGATGTTTCTTTGCTTTCGTTTATATAAAGCATTTCAGCCTGCTTCCTCAAATTTTGTCGCTTGTGTCCGTTGCATCAATTACACCTAAGGAACAATAGATCTCCCAGGTATACATGTTTGTTTTGTGTTTACAGCTTGTTATTTTCTTGTAATCACTTTCCTGTTGTACCATCTACTTCTTCTTTACACCACATGTTGTATTGTTCTCTTTACCACATGCTCTACTGCTTGTCCTGTGCTACATACTCTACTGTTATGCTATACACTGTACAACTTCAACGTGTTCCCTATAAAATATTTAACGAACTATAACCATAGGGCCACTGGATTTGACATCATAACCTGACACCCTAAAAAACATAAACTCGTCAGCAAAACACATATACACCAGCTGAACCATTCCTCAGAGATTAAAACAACAATCCATTGGATTTTGAGGTCGTTTGGTGTGACATAAATGCTCAACTTTTCTTTTAGGCATTTGTACAGTTCTACTGTGCAATCTAAGTCCTAACTCATTTTAGGATTCTAAGGTTGTCGTCTGTCACAACCTAAATCTTCACATCTTCTAGGTTATTTATGTGATCGTTTCATACAAGTGTAAGCACAACCTAAATCTTCACATCTTCTAGGTTATTTATGTGATCGTTTCATACAAGTGTAAGCCCTAAATAATTAAAATTGGTAGGATAAAACACTTGAATAATTTCTCTCAAAATAGAAGCCAAACCCTAGGATAGCTTGGGAAGTCACCAAGGTTCTCCTCAGGATCCGTGACTTTCCCTAGTTGTTCTTCCGTTGGATTCCATAATAAATGTTCCAAGTTTGAGTCATTTCCTTTTCACACCTCTTTGTCTGGTTTCATTGAAAAGTCCTATTCCTTTGAACTCTTTGAAGACAATATCCCCTGATTTTTATTGAGAGTTTTCTTAGTTGACTTGTCTAAGATGTAATTAACTATAGCTATAGGGGCTTGCCCTTATAGGAAACATTTTCGAAACCCAACTTAATATAAACCCTATTTAATTCTTGTATTAAATAGATAATTTATTGGCAACTAAAATGATTTCACAGACCAAATGAATGTCATATATTTCTTAGTTTATTTGATCGAGCCTCATTCTCAAGTCTTGTGTTTATCGCACCGAATAGATACAAGATTTGAGGTAAAACGCTCTTTCATTTAAACTATAAAAAATACGGAGTCATTTTGATTTTTATATTTTTCTAAACTTAAATTTATATATAAATTAAAGCGTCATTCTGAAGCGGGCGACGGGATTTTGATTTCGGTGACTGACAGCTTCTTACGGGCAACTCCCCCAACTTTTTAGTGCCGGCAGATATCTTTAACCTAAACATGCATTCAGAATTCTTCCCAAAATCATCAGAATCCCGCAATAAAAATTTTTAAATCAGAAATTATATGTCGACGTGAACATGTCCTACCTGTGGCATAATTACACTGCTTTCTTGGGTTGGGCGGTGTGGTCACACCGCTCTTGGGCAGGGTCAGAATGTGTTTTGGTGTGGTTATACTGAGAGGTTGATACACTTAAAATATATTGTGTTTTTACACACGTTTTTATACCCATTTTTTAAGATATTGCACTTTAATGAAAGTTATTTGTGTATTATTTGTGTAGGTACAATCAAATGGATGGAAATGCTAAAAGGAGTGAAAATGGATCAAATTTTGGATCAAATTTGAAGCAAAAAAAATGGATCAAATTTGAAGCAAAAATGAAGAAATGTGCAAAAATGATCTAGGGCGCCTAAGCGCCAGATGATCCATGCCTAAGCGCCAAGTACCTCGCACTTAAGCTCCAAAGTTATTTACTTGAAGAAATATTTAATTGGAGCAAAATTTTGAAGATGTGTTTAAAGAAACCCTTGATAAAAATATGAGAAATATCCCATGGACACAAAAATTTATTCAATTGGCTTATAAGGAGACAGTTTCTAGAAGATTCATTAAATGGCTAGAAGATTCTAGAAGATTCATTGAATGGAGACACGTTTTTGAAGAGACACCATGGCACCCCTTGGATTTTTATAATAAAAGACTTAAATTTTCCAGGAGGAGGGACCAACAACCATCCACCAAAGTTTACCACCGCCAGCCATCTTTATTTTATTTTATTTTATTTTGAGTATTAGTTTGTATTATGAGAAAATGAAGAGAATTCAAATGAACTTCAAGACATTTGGTGTAGAGAATTTGAGATAAGTGTTTATCATTGTGACTACACTTGGTGTTTAATTTAGATTTCTTGTTTCTGTGCTTGATTTTTACTTTTAAACTCATGTGTGGTTATGTTTTCTCCATGAATTATGAGTAGGTTTTTTTTATCTTTTTCCTTAAAATGATAAGTGATTAAAAGTTTAAAAGAAGTTGTGTGAAGTGATAGTCTTTAATGTTGGAAGAAGTTGTGATGATTCAAGACCTTGCACGTAATTTACTTCATCATTTGGCCAATTAAGATGTTAAAACCTATTATGAGAACATGTAAGATCCGAGATGGTATTGTCTCAGTAAACAAATGGTCGGAATCACATATTGATTTCATGAATGACAATGTAGTTAATGGGGTTCAGTGCAAATAGATAGGGAAATATATGTTCAAGGGTGTAGAATTAGATGACTTTAGAGTGACAGACTAAAGCTCCCAATTTGATTTATAGTTTTAGGTTTTTATTTGGGATGTTAGCCACCAGGTGGAGGGAGAAGAGGGAACTCTAGAGTGAGAGCTATTATCTTCCCTGTCTTGCCAGTCTTCAAGACTATTAAAACTATAGATTAGCTAATGATCTATATAGAATCTCTAGTAAGGGTAAACAATGTTATTGCTCTTATTTGACACAACATATTTAACATACTTCCACAATTGAATTTATATATTTATCACTGATTCATGATTATGAAAAAGACATTTTATCTATATTGCCTTCATCTTGCAAGTATTTTAATTAAGTTAATTAGTTGCTCACTTTATTTTCAATTATAAAAAATCACGAAAAGAATCGAACTTTCATTTTTATTACAGCATCTTAAGTTTGAGTAAGAATACATATTGGCTAAGTATTTTGTTATTTAAATCCAATCCTTCCTGTGGGTTCGATATTTGGGACTTATTCAGAAAGTTTTATATTACTTGATAACGATACGTATACTTGCGTAGTATCTCATATTGAAATATTATAAATATAATCACATACATCGCATTTTACATCTCTATATATAGAAAATTCTTTGGATCAAGTTTTTGGTGTTGTTGCAAATTAAGAATAACTATTAAAGAAATTAATTATATAATCGCATACATCGCATTTTACATTTATCTATACAAAAGAATCGACACCAAGTTTTTGGTGACGTTGTCGGGGAGGAGGAGAAATATAATAATAATTTGTAAAAATATTTTTAAAAGAAGTTTTTGGATAACAAAACTTTTAGTAAGTCTTATTTAAACTTTAAGATTTATTTTAGGAATATTGTAATGTTATTTTTATATAAAGTTTTTGTTAGTGTGGTTTTTTTTTCCTTTTATTTTGTTTTATTTTTTGTGTTTTATAGTAATGTATGTCACAGGACTTCTATAGAGAATTATTAGAAAAATTAAAAAATTAAAAATTTTTGAAAATTTTCAAGAAATGACAGATCAAAATAATCAAAATGTTGAAAATTTTAGACCTTTAAGAGATTATGCAAACCCTACGATGGATTAACTTCATTGTAGTATTCAAAAACCCATTGTAGTGGCTAATTCATTTGAGCTTAAACCTGTTATTATCCAAATGGTATCAAATAATCAGTTTGGGGAAGCACCAACTGAAGATCCAAATTTACATCTTATCAATTTTCTAGAACTGTGCTGTGTGCTACATTTAAATACGATGATGCTATAAGACTTAGATTATTTCCTTTCTCACTGAGGGTTAAGGCTATGATATGGTTACATTTGTTATCACCTGGATCTATCAGAACTTGGAGTGATTTAGCAAAGAAATTCCTTGCTAAATATTTTCCACCATCAAAGACTGCGAATCTTAGAAATGATATTACATCTTTTAGCCAGTTTGAAGAGGAATCTATTTATGAAGCATGGTAGCAATTTAAAGAACTCTTACGAAAGTGTCCACACCATGCTTAAGGCTATGATATGGTTACATTTGTTATCACCTGGATCTATCAGAACTTGGAGTGATTTAGCAAAGAAATTCCTTGCTAAATATTTTCCACCATCAAAGACTGCGAATCTTAGAAATGATATTACATCTTTTAGCCAGTTTGAAGAGGAATCTATTTATGAAGCATGGTAGCAATTTAAAGAACTCTTACGAAAGTGTCCACACCATGCTATACCAGATTGGTTAATAATTCAAACATTTTACAATGGATTAGCTGGATCTCTTAGATCTATTATCGATGCCACTGCTAGTGGTTCATTGATGTCAAAATCATTTAATGACGCTTATGCTTTAATAGAAAATATGGCTACCAATAATTTTCAATGGCCTTCTGAAAGGGTAAATATTAAGAAAGTAGCCAATGTTCACGAAACTGATGATTTTGCCACGTTAGTAAATCAAGTTGCTGCAATTTCAAGGAAGTTAGACCAATTTGGAATGATTTTTTCTCAACCAATTCCTATGATTGAAGAGAATTCATTTGGTCAAATGATAGATTCTCAAGTATCATTAGAAACTTTGAATGTCATAAATAACAAGCAGAGTAACCCATATTCAAATTATTCTAACCCAGGTTGGAAGAACCATCCCAACTTCAATTGAAATAATAATATGGGGGATAATAATCAGCAATGGGGGAACAATCAAATAAACCCATTGAGAAATTGGAACAACCTAGGAATAGTAATTATAGACCTACTTATCTTCCATGTTTCAATAGTAATCCACAATTTAAGGAGAAGAAGTTGTCTATAGAAGAAGTGGTGTTACAAATGGGAAATCAGTTACAAAGTTAAGGAGCTGCAATTATAAATACTGAGAATCAACTTGGATAAATAGCAAATTCATTAAGTAATAGATCACAAGGAACACTTCCTAGTAATACAGAAGTAAATACAAAAGACCAAAATAAAGAGCAAGTAAAAGCCGTTCAACGCAAAAGTGGAAGAGAATTGGAAGGTAGAGTTCAAAAAGAAACTGAAGTAGAGAGAGAAGAGATTGAAGAACCAAAAGAGGATGCTCCGAAAGGTTTAGATAGACCTATTTCTCCACTTAAAGTTTATTTGGAAAGACCACCACCTCCATTTTCTTAGAGGCTTTGACGACAAAGTTTGGATAAGAAATTTTCAAAATTTCTGGAAATTTTTAAGAAACTTAGAATTAATTTTCCATTTGTTGAAACCTTAGAACAAATGCCAAACTATGTGAATTTTATGAAGGATATTCTTAACAGAAAAAGGAATCTTAACAGAAAGGAAGTTTGAAGATAATGAGACTATTGCACTTAGTGAAGAGTGCAGTGCTATAATTCGAAAAAAAACTTCCTGAAAAGCTTAAAGATCTTGGTAGCTTTACAATTCCTTGTGCAATAGGAGATATATTTTATGGGAAAGCTTTAAGTGATTTAGGAGCAAGCATCAATCTTATGCCATTATCAATATTTATAAGATTGGGATTAGGAGAAATAACCTCGACTACTGTAACTCTGCAGTTAGCAAATAAATCAACAACATATCCTAAAGGAATTATAGAAGATGTCCTACTAAAAGTGGATCAATTTATCTTTCATGTTGCTTTTATTGTTCTATATACAGAGGATGATAAGGAGATACCTATTATTTTCGGGAGACCTTTCCTAGCCATAGGAAGAGCAATGATAGATATGCAAAAAGAAGAATTAATTATGTTCGTCAATGATCAAACTGTTAAATTTAATATTTCAAAATCAATGAAATACCCTGTAAAATGTAAAGATGATGAATGATATCGAACGGATGTTATAAGATATTTAAGTGAATGCCTTCTCAAAACAACTTATGAAGAGAAATATGAGATGAAAAAGTTGGAACATGAGCAAGAAGACAAATTAGATCAATAGGAAGATTTATATAAAGAAGATTAAAATTTTGTTCGAGAAAGTTTAGAAGTTTTTGACATAATAGAGAAAGAGATACATCTTTTTGTCCATCAATTGAAAAACCCCATGAACTTGAGTTGAAGTTGCTTCCTGAACATTTGATTACCTGTTATAATTTCCTTAAAGTTAACTACAGAAGAAGAATAAAGTTTGATGAAAATTTTAAAGAGTTATAAAAAAGCATTTGGATGGACAATTGCTGATATAAAAGGAATTAGTCCTTCAATTTGTATGCATATAATTCATATGGAATAGAACTGCAAAACCAAGGTTGATCCTTAAATGAGATTGAATCCTGTTACAAAAGAATTTGTTACGAAAGAAAATTTAAAGTGGTTGGATGCTGAAATTATCTACCTTATTTAAGATAGTGCATGAGTTAGTCCAATTCACTGCGTTCCTAAGAAAGGAGAAATGACTGTGACTTTGAATAAACGTAACAAGTTAATACCAACATGACAAATCACAATATGGTAAATATGCATTGATTATAGAAAAATAAATCTCGCCACAAGGAAAGATCATTTTTCACTACCCTTTCAAGATCAGATACTGGATAGACTAGCTGCACATAAATACTTTTATTTTCTGGATGGATATATTGGTTATCATCAAATACAAATATCTCCTGAGTATCAAGAGAAAACAACTTTTACCAATCCTTATGGTACTTTTGCTTTTAGAAGTATGCCTTTTGGTTTATGCAATGCCCCTGCTACATTTCAAAGATGTATGATGGCAATTTTATGTGATTTAATTGAAAAAGGGATTGAAGTATTCTTGGTTGATTTTTCAGTGTTTGGAACTTCATTTGACTCATGTTTGGAATAGTTATCTAAAATTCTTAAGTGCTGTGAAGAAAAAAATTTAGTCCTTAATTAGAAGAGAATAGTTTGGGACATCAAATTTTAGAAAATGGTATGGAAGTAGACCCTGCAAAAATTCAAATGATCGCTAATTTACCTTACCTAACATATGAAAAGAAGATTAGGAGTTTTCTAAGACATGCTAGATTCTACAGGCGATATAATAAAAACATTTTTAAATTTGCGCAGCCTTTTTTCAAAATTTGCGAAGCCTTTATGCCATTTACTTGAAAAAGATGTAATTTTTAATTTTGATGAAGAGTGCCTAAAAGCTTTTGAATTATTAAATGAAAAATTAGTCACTGTACCAATTATTATTTCACCAGGTTGGGAAATCTTTTGAATTAATGTGTGATGCTATTGATTATGCTATTGGAATTGTTTTAGGACAAAATCATGATAAGATTTTCAAAGTTATCTAATATGCTAGTAGAACTTTTAATGAAGCTCAAATTAATTATACCACAACTGAGAAAGAGTTATTAGCAGTAGTATATACTTTTGATAAATTTAGATCTTACTTGATTGAAACTTAATGTATAGTGCATACAGATCATTTTGCTATAAGTATTTAATGAAAAGAAGGATGCAAAACGAAGATTGATAAGATGGGCTCTTCTTTTGCAATAATTTGACTTTGAAATAGTAAATAGGAAGGGAGCTGAAAATCAAATTGCTGATCATTTATCCAGGCTTGAATCAAAAAAACCACTCTATTTTGAAAAAGAAATTACAAAACTTTTTCCAAATGAAAAATTGTTCAATATTAATGAGTGGTGTGTTCCATGGTATGCTAACATTGTGAGCTTCATTGTTAGTGATATTATACCTTATGAAATGACATACCAATATAAGAGGAAATTTGTATATGAAACTAAGACTTATTTTTGGGATGACCCATTTTTATATAAAAAAGGGAAGGATCTTATTATTCGAAGATGTGTGCCTTTAGAAGAAAAAAGATGTTCGCCTTTAGAAGAAACTTATGAAATTATCCAAAAATGCCATAATTCTAATTTTGGGGGACATTTTGGTGTTGATAAAAAACATACAAAATTTTACAATCTGAATTTTATTGGCCTACAATTATTAGAGTTGTTAACGCTTATATCAAAATTTGTGATTGATGTCAATGACTAGGCAATATTTCTAGAAGGAATGAAATGTCCCTCAATTATGTGTTAGAAGTTTAGATATTTGATGTTTAGGGATTAGATTTCATGGGACCATTTATATCATCTTTTAGAAATTTATATATATTTAGCATTAGATTATGTATCGAAATAGATAGAAGTTGTTGCTTTACCTCAATGTGATGCTCAAAGTGTTGTAATGTTTTTAAGAATGAATATATTTTGTAAATTTGGGATGCCTAGAGTAATCATAACTGACGGGGTAAGTCATTTCAAAAATGCAACAATGGAGAACTTTTTAAAGAAATATCATATTAACCATATAATTTTTACTGCTTATCATCCTCATACAAGTGGTTTGACTGAATTATCCAATCGTGAAATTAAAAGAATATTGAAAAAATCTGTAAATCCAACTAAAATGGATTGGTCAGCTAAACTTGACTAAGCTTTGTGGGCTTATAGGACTGCATACATAACTCTTATAGGAATGTCCCCATACAGGCTAATATTTGGGAAAGCATGTCACTTATCAATTTAACATGAGCATAAAGCATATTTGGTGAATAAGGAATTTAATTACAATTTGAAAGATGCTGGTGAGAAAAGATTATTAAAATTAAATGAGCTTGAAGAGATAATGAATGAATCTAATGAAAGTGCTAAGATTTATAAAGAAATGATGAAGATGTGGCATGATCGGAGGATTCTTACTAAAAATTTTCAGCCAGGGCAACTAGTTTTGCTTTATAATGCAATGTTAAGATTATTTCCAGACAAACTTAAGTTCAGGTGGATGGCCCATTTGCTGTGATAAAAGTTTATCCATATGGAGTTGTGGATATTAAAGATCCTAAAACTGATAAAATATTCAAAGTGAATGGTCAGAGGCTGAAATCTTACTTTCAAGGTCACCAACTTAAATTAAATGATTTTCTGATGTTGGATCAACCAGAATAAGCACTCGCTATGTCGAGCTAACGATGTTAAACTAAGCGCTCTATGGAAGACACCCCATAGTTATTTGTTTGTTTATTTTTTATTGTTATGTTGATGTGTGTGAATTAGAAAATTATGGTAGTATTTTGACCATATAATGAATTGGTGATTATTTTAAGACCATAAAAGATGACTTAGACATGTTTGAACGAATGTTTGGATGTAAGTTGACCTGTGCTAAATTGAGCATTAGCGTTTAAGTGCCAAAATCTGGCACTTAAGCGTAAGAGTTAAAACGTGTGTGAATTTCGTTTCTATAAGTTCTAACTACGAATTGGTTGGCTTGAATGTGTAAGAGTAGCTTTAAGACGTGCCTAGAAGTTATGGGAGAGGTTTAAAGCTTATAAATAGAGGGGTATGAGTAGAAAACTCACCACACTATCATTTAACCCTTAAATTCTAAGTGAAAAAGAGAGAATTTTAGAAAATTTCTTCTTGGGAGAGTGATTTGAAGAAGGAGGAAGTAATGAGAAAGAAGTTTATTAGTCAAAGTGCGCAAGAGGTGTATAACAGTTTTCTAGCCGTTAGTATCGAAGGAATAGCAGATAAAATCACAAGAATTGAGGCTAACGTGGCTTCAATTGATGCAAAAGTGATGAAAGTTAACACACATCTGGATCATTTGGGATGGCAACTAAAGATGCAGTTTAGCCATACCAGTTTTATGGAAGAAGCAGATAACGCTATGTATTTGAAAAACAAGTTGATTGAAGAAGATTCAATCAGAGTTGTTAATCATCGTCCGTTCTTTTAGATATACATGCCAATTGCTGAAGGATATATTAATGATAGACCAGAATTTGTTCCATCAACTCGAGAGTAGAATTAAATTTGTGATTTTGTGTTTATGTGTTTAGTGTTTGTTTATGTTAAGTGTATTTTAATTTATGTTTTATGCTATTAAGATCTAGTATTTTGTGTTAGGAATTTTCTCATCCGAGACTATTTGGATTGAGAATTTATGTATTCAAAAGTGTTTGTAATCGTTTGTGAATTAATATAAGTGTTTTTTTTGTGTGAAATTTTATGTTATTTGGTGTTTAATCAAATTAGCCAAGATTGGTGAAACTTGAGTAAGAAAAGAGATAAGAGGAAGAAAATAGTATATACAGGGTTTTGAGACCATAGAGGGTTGGTCGACTTAGACTAGAAGTGCATTTCACTTAAATGAAAAAAAATCAAAATTTGTGCATTGACGCCTAAGCGCCAAAACCCGTGCTTAAGCGCTACCTAAATAGATAGACTGGCGCCTAAGCGTCGAACCCTTCGCGCTTACGCGCCAGTGCGCTTACGCACCAGTTCACAAAAATAGGTTCGTGAATGATTTGAAGTGAATTTTTTGTCTGAAAAACTCCATTTTTCTCCTTTGCTCACCTTCTTCCTCAATTTTTCACGATTTCTAGGCTAAAACATCACCTATTTTGAAGATTTCTTGGTAGATTTAAGCCGAAATTGTTAGATTTGATCTTCTTGAGGTAAGAGCTTCACTTCTATGCAAAAATTTTTTATTTTCACCATGTATTTTGAGCACATTCATGAGCTACCCAAAAATCACTATTCATGGTGAAAATTTTTTAAACATTTATAAGAAATGCATAGATTTGTTAGTTTAAGCTTTTAAAAGTTGAGTTTATTGATTTGGAGTTGATTATGAAATTTATTTTGAATTTTATACAATTTTTTAGAAAATGGCACCGAGAATGAAACAAGCAAGGGGAAAGCTCTGTTCGATTCGAGTAAATTTGTCAGTTTGAGAGCTCAGGACAGGTATAGCGATGCACTACATACAAGAAAACTGATTCCTCAGCGATTTTTTCAAACTCTAGGAGGAGCTGTTGAAGAGTTGATTGTTAGCCACAAGTGGGAGCGGTTCTCTTATTTTACTGTTGTCGCATGATTTCTATTGTACGAGATTTCTATGTTAATCTCTCGGAGGCTGATGAAGAAGGATTCATAGTGAGGGGGAAAATAGTACCATTTTCTCCTAAGGTAATTAATTACTTTTATCATTTGCCTCCTAATACTTTGATTTTTTATGCAAACTATAGTCCTACTGTGGAGGAGGTAGATGAGATTATATCATCTTTAATTGTTGGGAGAGGATTATGGAAGATTATGAATGAAAGAAGAGGTAATATTTCTGCCTCGAAGTTGGATGCTAATGCAAAGGAATGAAATTATTTTATTTCTGCTCGTTTGCTATCTACAAATCATGTGAGTGAAGTGACTCAAGAGAGAGCAACTTTGAACTATTGTATTCAACAGTCCAAGCCTATTGATATTGGAGGATTGATTTATGGAGTTATTACCAGTTCTTCCATTGTTGCTACTACCGCAGGTTTAGGATTCACATCCCTGATCTTTTTATTATAGGAGCAGGCTGGTGTTATATATGACAGCTGGGAGGAGATCTTACAGCCATGGAAGCCTAGTACTAGTTTGAATGTGAAGACTTATTCACAAAATTCTATTTTTTGTTGGAAGGGTGGATTCTCCAGTAGTTTTGCAGCCTCTAATTCATGAGCCTCTACTTCACATGCTTCTACATCATAGCGTCAAACTTCTGGTTCTGATACTCACTCATAGCTTATGGAAAGAATATTGAATAATGTTATTTATACCAATGAAAATGTCAAACTTAGAGCATTTTGTAGAGCATATGGATGGGTATATGAGAAGAAGAAGTGATTATGAGGAGGAATACAACAAAGCTATGGAGCTTCTCAATAGAGGTAACCGAGATGTAGTATTTCCTCAGTACCCTAGATATCCACCATATGAGCCTACACCTGCTTGGCGTAGTGATGATAGTGATGAGGAAGATGATGCTGAATTGGATTTGTAGTTTTGTTTTATGTTTTATGTTGTTTTCTATTTATGTGTTATTATGAACTGTGGATAGTGCAAGTATTTTGTATGAAAATTTTATTTGTTCTCAAATGTATTTTGGAAGGGGGGCATGAAAAATTTTAAAGAAACTTAAAAGTTTTTTTGTTCTCAAATGTATTTCAAAAATATTTGATTTTGATTTGAAAAATTATTATGTATATGAAGTTATATTAGGGAAGTAAAATTTTGATTTTAGAAATGAGTAAGAGAATTTAGTTAAAATTTACAGTAACGAAGAGAAACTTAAAGTTAAAAATTTTTAGTGTGGAAATTGCTAAATATAGTGTAATTATCTTTAGTAAGAAAAATTATATTTTTGAAAAATTTAGAAATTTAGACCTTTTATTTTTAAAACTTAAATTTCTTTTATTGAAATTAATTTTCAAAACTATTATTATGTTTTTTAAGTAAAAGAAAATTATCAACTCTTTGCTTTAGGAAAGGAAGAGTGGAATTCAAAATCATTAAATGTCTATCCATATATAGTAATCCTTGCCTAAAAAAGAAAAAAACAAAAACAAAAAGAAAAAGAAAAAGAAAAAAAAAAGAAAGGAGAGAAGCCTGAAGATTAAAGGGATCCTAATAAAAAATTGGTTCCACATCTGATCTTTTTAAAGAATATGACTTGAGAAACTCTTAAGCTTAAGGATATAATATAGTAAATAAAATTATGCTTAAGAAAAAATTTTTAAGTGGAAGTAATAAAATGCCTAGATTATATATTTGGAAAATCTATAATATTTCTGAATTAGATAGGAACTCATATTTTCATATTTCTAAACATTAAAAATTTCTAAACTTAAGGTTGGCCTCAGTTACTAATATTTTTTCTAAATTGGACTACTATATTTCTAAATCTAAATTTTGGTAACTCCTAAAGAAACTCATATATATTATCTACTTATGTTGGTTTTTAAAGATTGAAAAGTCACTTGAGAACAAATAATATCTAAATTTTGGGGAATTTTGATACACCTAAAATATATAGTGTTTTTATACACATTTTTATACCTATTTTTTTAGATATTGCGCTTTAATGAAAGGTATTTGTGTGTTTTTTTTTTGTAGGTACAATTAAATGGATGAAAATGTTAAAAGGAGTGAAAAAGGGTAAATTTGGAGCAAAAATGAAGAAATGTGCATAAATGAATTGGAGTGCCTAAGCGCCCAAGATTGGCACCTAAGCGCCAGATGATCCACGCCTAAGCGCCAAGTACCCGCGCTTAAGCTCCAAAATTAGTTACTTGAAGAAATATTTAATTGGAGCAAAATTTTAAAGAGTTGCATGAAGCAACTGATGCACCAAAAATATATTCATTTTTAGACTTATATTTTAAACTCATTTTTGGTAATATTGTGCTTTAAAGGAAGGTATTTTTCATGTTTTATTGCAGGTTGATGTTTTTTAGCACTTGAAGCAAAAAGGAAGCAAAAAAGATGGAATTTGGAGTCAAAATAGGATGAAATTTGGATTCAAAATGGAGTTTTTGAAAAAATTATTTTGTGCCAACGGTGCTAGACTGGGCACCGACGGTGCCATTTGACAGAGAGCATAAGAAATAATTCATCACACTAAGAAATAATTCATACCACAGGCACCAAAGAAACCATTGTCGGTGCTGGGCAAATTTCTAAAAGATTCGATGAATTTGGACGCTTTTTGAAGGGTTATTAGATACAACTCTTGGAAAACTGACATTATGCTCTAATTAGAGCAAAAATTGATCTGAGAAAGGGGGGGCTAGTGTGTCATTGAGTTTTCTTTAGTGCTCCATTCTTTCTATTGATTAATGTGGTGAGTCTAAGTGTGATTTCTCCTAAGAGTTATTGGAGAGGGACAGAAGTGAGAGATTTTTTCTTCCCTACATCTTTGAAGAGAGAATCAAGAGTCTTGTAAAGAGAGAAAGAGTCTAAGAGGAGCTTGTCGGCGTTATTTCAGGGATGGTTTGTGGAAGGGAGTTGCCCGTAAGAAGCTGTCGGTCGCTGGAATCGACATCCCGTCGCCCACTTCGGAATGGCGTTGAAGTATGAAATCAAATTGACTCCATATTTTTCATATTTTAAAACAAAAGAGCACTGTACCTCAAATCCTGTATCTATCCCGCAGAATAAACACAAGACTTGAGGATGAGGCTCGATCAAAATAAACTAAGGAAAGTATGACGTCCGTTTGGTCTGTGAAACCTTTGTATTTGCCGAAAAGTTCCTCTATTTAATATAAAGGATTAAATAGGGTTTATATTAAGCTGGGTTCGGACATGCTTCCTATAAGGG
>NW_018165089.1:244052-244393 GCF_001263595.1 Phalaenopsis equestris
AGTCCAGTTAAACTTATTATGTTGCTTAATGGTTCATCCTGTGAATACCCTTATTACTCAGTGAACTCTGATGTCTCAATTATCCCTAAGAATAGGGTAATTATCATTTATCATTTAATTTAAAAATTATGTGGGTGAAGACCCTTAAAGAGGCAAGCTAATGTAATTTGAACACTTAGCCAAATTTTAATCCTAACTGGGCTTAGTGGTGTTTTGAGGATGTTTGATTTAGTTATGTTTATTTCTCTAATCCTCTTTTAGTCAATTTTGATTTAGCCTAAGTCACCATTAAGCCCTTAAGACCTAAGTGAGTGTCTTAATTAATTTTGAAAAAGGTTAAA
>NW_018165089.1:248782-250735 GCF_001263595.1 Phalaenopsis equestris
TAGGGCTAGTAGGTTTAGGGGACCATCTACATGAGTATCCCAAAAGGTCAGGGGATCTAGACCAGAAGTTTGAGTTCAGGGTTGTGAGTGAATGTGGGTGTAGATGAGTGTAGTGAATGCCTTAGCTCCAGACCAAGACTTAGGGTCAACCCTAAGGTTCAGCAATCCTAAGGGTGACTCATCTTGAGTTTCCCCACAGTGACCCCACCTACTAAGTATTTAGAGGTTGAGAGCAATATGTGGAACTCCAAGTTGAGTAAAGAAGAGGGTAGAATTTCTAGTGGTGAGGTTTCCAAGTATAGTTTTCTAGGAATAGTCAACAAGAAAAGTCCTATGGCTAGACCCTAGGCTACTAAAGAGGAAAAACTACACCTCAACCAAAAATGAGGTCAACAGAGCTACAATGGATTTTCCTTGAAGAAGAGTTAAGATAAGTAGTGTTTGTTTATTATTGTTGTATAAAATTTCTTTTATTTATAAAATTTGTATTTTGCCGTATCTTTCTCATGAGGTATGAGTAGTTTTCTTTGTGTTTCTCCCTACTCTAAGATATGATGAAATGAAGAGATAATTTGAATGTGACAATTTTAAAATATAAAATAAATTGTGATGATTTTTCACTCCGTCTTTAATTTACTTTTTGATTTGGTCAATTGAAATGTTAACATCTGTTGTGAAACATATTATCCAAGAAATGGAGTATGAGTTTAACAATAAAGTGAGAATCACATTCGATTCCATGGAGTGTTTCGTTCGTGGAATTAGGTGCAAATAAATAGGAAAATATATATTATTGAGAGAAGACTTGAAGATTCTAGGGTAACAGACTAAAATCCTCAATTTGGTCTTAGTATTTACGAACTAAAGCGAGAGTTAGCCTTCAAGGGAAGGGAAGTGGGAGATCTGGAGTGAGAGCCATTATCATCCTAGCCTAACCTTAGATTTAGAGACTAAACCTAAGATTAGCTAATGATTCTCTATGACACTTGACTAAGGGTATGACTAAAGATAGAGAATTAAAATTGCTCCTATTTGGCATAAGACATATTAAAATCATTTATCTCATTAAACCAAAAACTCACTGTAGTGAGAAAGATGCTTTCTCATATGAGATAGCTTCACCAAAAAAATGTAGTTTGGTAGTTATTGTTTAGCTTTACTTTACAGTTTTGCTAGTAGTTAGTAATTTAGTTCTGATAGCACCTTAAGCATTCAAAATTAGTGTAGTAGATTTTCTTTATCGTTGAAAATTTCCTAATTTAAATTTCTATTGCAAATTTAAACCTTTCTCGTGGGATTAATATTTAGGGCTTAAACATAAAGTCTTGTATTACTTGATAACTATATGTATACTTGCGTAGAATCCCAACATAAATTGCTTCAATTTCTTATTCATAAAATAACGAACCAAGTTTTTAGCGTGTTGCAAAGCGGAGTCAACTTTATTAATTTTACACATCTATAATTTCATGGATCAGCAACTCTTGATAAAAACGTGGAAAATAGCCCATGGACACAAAAATTCATTCTATTGGCTTATGAAGAGGCAACTTCTAGAAGATTCATTGAATAGAGACATCTTTTTGAAGAGACGCCAAGGTACCCCTTAAAGCCAAGGCACCCCTTAAATTTTTATAAGAAAAGAATTAGATTTTCCAAGAGGAGGGCCCCGCAACCATCCACCAAAGTTTACCACTGCCGCCGCCGACCACCTATATTTTATTTTATTTTATTTTGAGTATTGGTTTGTATTGTGAGAGAAGGAGGAGAATTCAAAGGAACTTCAAGACATTTGCTGGAGAGAATTTGAGATAAGTGTTTATCTTTGTGACTACACTTGGTTTTTAATTTAAAGTTCTTGTTTTTATGCTTGATTTCTACTTTTAAACTCATGTGTGGTTGTATTTTCTCAATGAATTCTGAGTAGTTTTCTTTATCTTTTTCCTTAAAATG
>NW_018165089.1:250857-256957 GCF_001263595.1 Phalaenopsis equestris
ACTTCATTTACTTTTTGATTTGGCCAATTAAGATGTTAATACATGTTGTGAGAACATGTAAGATCCGATATGAAATTGTCTCAGTCAACAAATAGTTGGAATCACATATTGATTTCATGAATGAGAATGTAGTTCATGGGGTTGAGTGCAAATAAATAAGGAAATATATTTTCAAGGGTGTAGAATTAGAGGACATTAGAGATTAGAGTGAAAGCCTTCAATTTAATTTATAGTTTCTGGTTTTGATACAAGCTATTATCCCCTAGTGGAGGGAGAAGAAGGAACTCTGGAGGGCCCCAGGTGGAGGGAGAAGAGGGAACTCTAGAGTGAGATCTAGTATCTTCCCTCCCTAGTTGGTCTTCAAGACTATTAAAACTATAGTTTAGTCAATGTTCTTTATAACATCTCTAGTAAGGGTAAAAAATATTATTACTCCTATCTGGCACAACACATTTAGCATACTTCTACAACTGAATTTCTATATTTATCACTGATTCATGATTAGGAAAAAGATATTTTATCTATATTGTCTTCATTTGCAAGTATTTTAATTAAGTTAATTAGATGCTCACTTTATTTTCAATTATTAAAAATCACAAAAGAATCAAACTTTCATTTCTATTATAGCATCTTAAGTTTGAGTAAGAATATATATTGCTAAGTATTTTGTTATTTAAATCCAATCCTCCCTGTGTGTTTCATATTTGGGGCTTAATCAGAAAGTTTTATTTTACTTGATAATGATACATATACTTCATATACTTGCGTATACATATACTTGCGTAGTATCCCATATTAAAATATTATAACTGCATTCTTATTTACTTCATAGTGAAAAATTTACCTCGCATTTACTTTGGATCAAGTTTTTGGCACAATTGCAAATTAAGAATAACTATTAAGGAAATTAATCATATAATCGCATACATCCCATTTTACATCTATCTGTATAGAAAATTAGGATCAGGGCTCTATTACACAGTCTATTTAACATCTAAGTGTGACCATACTTGACTTCGATGTGACCATGCTACTCAGGTAACGTGGTCACTAGAGCTGTCAAAATGACTCGTTGTTCACAAACAACTCGTGCTCGGCTCGTTCGCTAAGTTAAAAAGTCTAACAAAAATAAAGATTTATTCATTCGTGTTTGAATCTTTTGACTCAAAATTCTATGCATCAATTATATATATATATATATTAAGTACAAGTCTACAAAGATTTATAATCAATTAAAAGTATTAATTAAAGAATAGAATAAAAATTTTTAAATTAGATTTAAAAGATGTCTTAATATAAATAATACTTTTTAAATCTTGCCCCATCTCTTAACATCTTATGGCTATGTGATTAAGGTTGTCAAAATGACTCTTTATTCGTGAATAGCTCATGTTCGACTTGCTATGCAAACAAGTTGAACACGAACACATTTTTGTGTTCGAAATATAAACAAGCCAAACACGAGCTCTCTCGTGTTCGACCGCTTACACCCCTAGTGGTCATGCTAATTTTAGGCGTGGCGACGCCATTGCTGTTTTTCCCAAATTTCATCTTTTCACTCTAATTTTCGTGATCATCTTCCTGTAAACTGTAAAATGCAACTCCAACCTTCAAAAAACATAATATCATGTATTTAAAGAGGAAAAAATGCTAGAATTAAATCATAAAAAGCATGAAAATTTGATGCATGTCAATCCTCCATTTTACCCATTACTTGCCCTTAAGTAATCATTTGACTTTGCTTAGATTTTCAAGGAAATAAAATCCATTTCCTTCAAACAATTATTGGTCTTATCAACAAAGAGAAAGTAGAAAATGCATTAAGGTCACATGATCTTTATTTTTAAGTTTTAGGATTTCCTTGAATATTGTAATCTTATGCCTATCATGATTTTGTCTTTTAATTAAACAATAGAATTCTTTTCCATTTAGATTGGTAAAACTATGATTTCATTCTCCCTCATTAAAAGTGATTAGGCACTTAATTATTTTTATAACTAAGGCTTCTTTTAACTTTTTAATTTAACTTTTCAAGAATTTATAAATTCCCTTAGATTTCTAATAAAGTTATGGGTAAATCATTTGATATAGAGAAGAGTCTTGAATATTGGAATTTTTAGATCTCGAAGTACTTAATATCAAGCTTCTTCTCCAGGTCATTCATATACTTTTTGGATACATTGTTATTATTTTTCTTCTTTGGAATATATGAGGACTGCAAGAATTGTTATATCTTGTTAAGTGTTAAACCATTTTTTTTCTTTTTTGTTATAAATTCTAACTCAACTTTAATCAAATGCTTGCTACCCCTTGTCGTAATCCCTAGTTCCTATGTAAATTCAATCAATTTTAGCATCATCCTTTACTAAAATAAAATATTAAGACTTAAATAATTTTAATGAGAAGTCCTTAATTTAAAAAATCATCATTTCCAAATTTCAAAAGATTTCTATGTTTAAATCAAAAAAAAAAAATTTTAGGCACATAATTACGAATATTCACTTCCATGCTAACTTTAAAAAAATTTCATATTTCCTTAATGAAATTTTTACTTTCTCAACATTAATAGACCAAGCTGTATGAAATTGAGTAATGAGTAAAAATCCCAGCAAGCTTTAGAATTACGAGTGGGCAACCAAGATGATGATGAATCCTCCCCCAAACTTATTCCACACCCTACTAGCTATATATGAATATGACACGGTAGAATATACAATAGTATAGGCTTATGAGTTACAACTCAAGCAATAACATGTAAAGAAAATCTAAAAACATGTTATCAGAATGTCCAGTAAAAGTGCAGGTAACAGCCAATACACGTAGAAGGAAAATGTAATGCAGGAAAACCAACTGCAATCTCATCAATACATATCACAACACAAAGAAAAAAATCCGATGTCACTCTAGTACATCTACCAAGTGTAGAAACAAAAATAGTCAGTAGAATAAAACATAACATTAGACACAACACAGACTCCCTGATCCCCTTGTTTGCTCTCCTTCATGGTGTCTCAGGTGAATATGTCACCGTTTGGGCTCTAAATGGTGAAAAGGGGTGGTAGAGGCACAGATCCCATCACTCTGTGCTCTTAAAATACCCCTAGCCAGTCGTGTGTACTCATACTCGTGCTGGTGTTGGTTGGAGTAGTAAGCAGACTAACGGTGCAGGTCATCTAGCTCCCACACCATCAAGTCCTAAGCAAGACGGGGATCTCTCACATCTCTGACTAGCTCTCCCTGAAATGTCAACATTTCTCACATGTCTCTAGTCAGGTCATGAAGGGTGGAGTCTGACTCGACCGTAATTTAAGAATTATTTAAGTCCGAAAATATGGCCAAATGTTGAGCTAATTTATATACGATGGCTAGTGTGCAAAATAAATGTGTAATTAACTTGAGTAACGGTTTACACATTATGGGTACTACGCAAGTATACGTATCATTTCAAGTAATAAAGAGTTTTCTTTAAAAACCTTAGTATCAAACCTACAGGAAAATAAGGATTTTGCTATGCTAACTTAGAAATAATTCTACTTAAATTGTAAACTAAATTTGCAGGAGAATAATGTTGAACTATTTTTAAAAGGGTGTAAACTTCTAAAAAAAGTAAATGCAAAGTTTCTAAATTAAAAAGGTGTAAAGAAGTATGATTAAAATATCAAGTCTTTCCCCTTGCAAAGAGATTGTAAATCAGTGCAAAAATTAAATGGTTAAAGATGAAAATGAGGTATTGTGAAAAATAGGAGCATACCTGTTCTTTACCCCTTCCGAGCATAAAGAACATTGGTTAATCTAAAGTTTGTTCCAACTTGTGTAGTAGTGTTGAGTAGATTCTAGTCTCTCACTTCTAGTGTCATGTTGCTCCATTTTGCCCTTATTTTCTCTAACCACCAAGGACCCTTAGTTCTAAGAATAGACCAAATTGGTAAAGGATCTAGCCCACCCTAGAAAAACCAATCATACGCCCATCAAATCTTATCTCTCTATCTATTTGCACTCCCCCCCGGATTTTACATCCCCTACATCCAAGCATTAGTGTGGTACTCACTAGTTTGTGAAATCATAGCCCTCCTAAGTCTTTATGTTTTGCAACAGGTTTTAACATCACAAATGACCAGTTTCTAAAGTAAAAGAAGAACCAGTGAAAATACCATCAAAATTTGTTTGAATAAAAGAAATCCTTAAAATATTCTAATCTCACAGATCGTTACTTCTTATCACTAGGAGAAATAAAAGAAAACTACTCAAAAATCACGAGAACAACAAAAAAAAGCATCATATATATATATATATATAATCCAAGTTTACAAGATTAAAGCGTCATATATATATATATATATATATAATCCAAGTTTACAAGATAAATCTTAAGTAAAAGTACAAAATAGTTATCTCAAACTTCTCCCACAAGAAATCCTTTGATTTATCATACTATCATCAGTTCAACCACTGCCGCTACTATTGCAGGTCTCAGATTTGCTTCCTTGATCTTTTCTTTGTGTGAGCAGGCTGGAGTGAAATATGATAGCTTGGAAGAAGTGTTGTTGCCTCTAAAGCCAATTAAAAGTGTAAATGTGAAATCATATTCTGAGCACTCTATTTTTGGTTGGAGAGGAGGATTTTCAAGAAGTTATAGAATGTCGACGTCTCCTGCACCCACCTCTTATGCTTCTACATCAAGACCATCTACCTCATGAGCATCTACTTCTAGAGGTGAGTCTACTGAAATTCAGGATCAATTATTACAGAGGATGATGGATAATTTTAATTATACCACAAATAAGATAAAAAAATTAGAAATTTTTGTAGATCATATTGATGGGTATGCTAGAAGGCATATTGATTATGAGGAGAAATATCACTCATCTTTGGAAAGCCTCATTAGGGGTAACCAAGGAGTGGAATTTCCTTCATATCCAAGATACCTGATTATGAGCCTGCAGATGTCTGGAATACCGGTGATTCTGATGATGAGGAGTAGGACTGAATTATTTTTATATTTGTAATATGTGATGGACTACGTGGTTTGGACATGATACATTTGAGTTTATGTGCTTGTTTGAACTATGTGATGTGTTAGAATTTTTGTTTAATTGTTATTGTAATGTTTGTGTTTTGTTAGTATATTGTTTTAAATTCTAGGGTAGTAATTTTTGTTGTATGTTGAGTAGTGTGTTTTAGTTAGTTAGGATTTAACTTATTTCTATGTCTTTTGAAAAGTTGAAAATCTTGCTAGCTTTAATTTTAAACTTTAAATTCAGAAAATTGCTACCCTGATTCAGAAAATTGCTACAAAAAATTGCTACCCTGTATTTTCTTAATCTTGTTAGTGTGCTTGTATTTATGTTTAGATTATGAAATCTAAGTTAGTGTGTTTGTTTGTTTTTATGTTTATACCCACTACTTAGAAGTCTAATGAATCTCTACATATTAAATTAAAATTAAAATGATAGAAAATTGATCAAAAATTAATTTTACTCATGTTTTTAGTTTTATAATTGTATAATCAGAGTATAAAAATTCTTGTAAGCATGTTATTTCAATTTTCATTTCTGCTTATATATATCTGCTACTAAACTGTTTAATCTTATAAAAATTTAAGTTTAGGGGGAATGAAAAATATTATGAAAAATATTTTCAAAACATGAATTTTATTTGTTCTCAAATGTGCTACAAGTGAATTTTGATTTAAACAGAAAAAAGATCATGTATATGAAGTTATATTAAGGAAGTAAAATTTGATTATAGAAATGAGTAAGAAAATTTATTTAAAATTCTAAGTAATGAAGAAAAACTTTCAGTTAAAAATTTTAAGTGTAAAAAATGCAAAATATAGTATAACTATCTTTAGTAAGAAAATTTGTATTTTTGAAAAATTTAAATATTAAAGACATATCTAGATATAGTAATCCTTGCCTGAAAAAGAAAAAAGAAAAAAGAAAAAGAAAAAGAAAAAAAAATGAAGGAGAAGCTTGAGGATTAGTGCCCAATCAAAAATTGGTTCTACATTAGATCTTTTTAAAGTATAAGACTTGAGAAACTCTTAAGCTTAAGGATATAATATGGTAAGTAAAATTATTCTTAATAAAAAATTTTAAGT
>NW_018165089.1:257109-271636 GCF_001263595.1 Phalaenopsis equestris
TACTACTATATTTCTAATCTAAATTTTAGTAACACCTAAAGAAACTCATATACATAATCATGCTTATTTAGTTTTTAAAGATTGAAGTTTCACTTGAGGACCAGTAACATTTTAAGTTTGGGTTAGATACATTTTTATACCAATTTTTGATATATTGCGCTTTAATGGAAGGTATTTGTGTGTTTTTCTTTCAGGTACAAGTAAAAAAGGTGAAAAATGCTAAAAGGAGTGAAATAGGATCAAATTTGGAGCAATAATGCAAAAAATGTTGCAAAAGTGTTTTTGCGTCTAAGCGTCGGTGAAATAGAGAAGGCCGCGCCTAAGCGCCAGAGGCCCCGAGCTTAAGCGCCAGAGGCAGGGCCAGCTTAAACACCAGTGGCAGTTATTGGACAAGTAAATTTGGTTTTTTTGTGAATTTTGAAGAGGTTTTTGAGGCACTTATTGGCTTAATAGGTGGTTACAACCACCATGGAACTAAATTATTGCGAATGCAATCTTTTGGGAAATATATCGAATCAAGACACATTTTGAAGAGATATCAAGACACCTCTTTGGAAATTATAAAAGAAGAAAGTTCGGAGAAAAAAAAGGGGAGTCCTGAGAAGTTCTTTTGGAAGGATTTTTCAAGCACCACAAATTTACTTTATCCTTTTTGTTTTTAGTTTTATTGTGAGAGTTAAGAGTGTTGTAAAAGAGAAGAGATTCAAAGGAACTTCAAGATGTTGGTGGAGGATTTGAGATAAGTTTTTATCTTTGTTTTTAAACTACTTTTGGTTTTAATTGAGACTTCTTGTTGGTTTGATATTGATTTCTACTTTTAAACTAGTGTGTGGTTTTGTTTTCTTCATGGATTCTGAGTAGTTTTTTTTTTTCTCCTTAAATTGATAAGCAATTAAAGTGTTGGAAGGAAGTTATGGAGAGTATTAATATTTAATGTTGGAATAAGTTGTTATGATTTAATTCCATGTACTTCATTTACTTCTTGATCTGGCCCCATCTAGATGTTAAATTTTTTTGTGAGAAAATGTAAGAACCGGGCTGGTATTGTCTCAGTCAACAATTGGAAAGAATCACATGAGGTTGTATGAATGAGAATGTAATTCATATGATTTAGTGCAAATAAATTGGAAAATAATTTTTGAAGGGTGTAGAGTTAGAGGACTTTATGGTGACAGACTAAAGCCCCCAACTTGGTTTATTGTTTTAGGTTATGATACAAGATGTTAGCCCGTAGGTAGAGGGAATCAAGAGAACTCTAGAGTGAGAGCTGGTATCTTCCCTGACTAGCCGGTCTTTAGAACTATTCAAACTTTAAATTAGCCAATGTTCTTTATAACATCTCTAGTAAGGGTAAAGAATAATATTGCTCCTATTTGGCACAACACGTTTTGCATACTTCCACAACAGAATTTCTATACGTATTACTGATTCATGATAAGGAGAAATATATTTCACATTCTGTGCTTTTCTTTTACATAAACTCAAGTTATCTTTAGAAGTTTTTATTGTTTTGTCAAAATATCAAAAATACCAAAAAGAATTGAATTTTACCTGCTGTGAAAATATCTATAGTTTAAGTAATTGTCTTTTTAAAATAGAAAGTTTGTTATTTAAAAGTGCATATTGAAAAACCCTGTGGGTTCAATATTCGGGGATTAATCAAAAAGTTCTATATTACTTGATAACGATGCGTATACTTGCGTAATATCCCATACTTAAATATTGTAACTTTATTCTTAATTGAAAAGTTAAAATCTTCTTTTCTCCAGGATTAAATTTTTGGTATTGTTGTAAAGGAAATATAAGTGAAAATATCATCAAAGATGTTGTTATACTGTTGCATTTAAACAGTCGAGATCATGCATACAAACCATTCAGCTATCAGATATTTAATGCAAAAGAAGGACATCAAACTAATATTAATCAAATGGATACTTTTAATGCAAGAATTTTACTTTATGATTGTAGATAAAAAAGGAGCTGATAATCAAATAGTTGATCATTTATCTAGAATGGAAGCGCATGAATTATCTGATTTTGAAAAGGAAATAATAGAAACTTTTTCTGATGAACAACTTTATAATATTAATGAATGAAATTTACCGTGGTATGCTAATATTGTGAACTATACTGTGAGTAATATTTTACCACCTGAGTTAGTAATGCAACAACAGAAGAAATTTATATATGATACCAAATTTTACTTTTAGAATGACCCATACTTATACAAACAATGTAAGAATGTTGTTATAGAAGATGTGTGCCTTATGAAGAAATTGAACCAATTATTCAAAGATGTAATGATTCGGAATTTGGAAGACATTTTGGAACTAATAAAACTGCACATAAGATTTTACAATCTGGATTCTATTGGCCTACTATTTTTAGAGATTTTTATAGATATTTTAAAACATATGATCAATATCAGAGAGTAGGTAATATTTCTAGAAGAAATGAAATTCCTCTAAATTATACATTAGAAGTTTAGATCTTTGATGTTTGAGGATTAATTTTTATGGGACCATTTATTCTATCATTTGGGAATTTATATTTATTGATTGTTCTATATTATGTCTCAAAATGGATAGAAGGAATATCTTTATCCAAATGTGATGCTCGGAGTGTTTCAAAATTTTTAATGAAAAGTATTTTTACAAGATATGAAATTCCTAGAGTAATCATTACTGATGATGGATCTCATTTTAGGAATAATCTGATTCAGAGATTGGTTATAATATTATGTATAGAATCTCTACCGCTTATCATCTCCAAACTAGTGATTTAGCTGAGGTATCTAATCGTGGAAAAAAAGAGTTTTGGAGAAAACTATAAATCCCCATAATTTAGGTTGGTCTATTAGATTAGATACTGCACTATGGGCATACAAGATTGCTTATAAAGAGACTGCTTATAAAACTCCTATATAAATGTCTCCTTATAGACTAATTTTTGGAAAGACTTGTCACTTACTAGTAGAATTGGAGCATAAAGCATATTGGGTGATAATAGAATTAAATTTTAATTTAAAGGATGCTGGTGAAAAATATTATTGCAACTGAATGAATTGGAAGAAATTAGAAATGAATCTTACGATAATGATATAATTTATACGGAGAAAATAAAGATATGGCATGATCAGAAGATTATAAAAAAGAAATTTAAACTTGGATAGAAAGTTTTGTTATATAATACTAGATTGAGATTATTTCCTAGGAAACTAAAGTCTAGGTGGATAAAACCTTTAACTGTTATAAAATTTTATCAATTTGGTGTTATTGATATTGAAGATCCTAAAACTGGAAGAATATTTAAAGTTAATGTTTTTAATGTTAAAACCCTATTTTGAGGGATCTCAACCAAGTTTTAGCATAGATTAAAACCCTATTTTGAGGGATCTCAACCAAGTTTTAGAGAATTTTTAATGTTAAGTCAACTTGATTAAAACTAAGCTTATCGGGCTGACGACGTTAAACCAAGAACTTTATGGGAGGCAACCTATAGTTATTTTTTAAGACTTAGTTTGTTTGAGTTATTATTACTATTAGTTAATTATATATTTGAGTCCTGCTCACTCATAGATATCAATAAGATATCAATATATCAATAATGATAATTAATGGATCGTATAAAAAATTTGGAACATTTCTGGCCAAAATGAAGTTTGGATCATTTCAGTGCTCTGGCACCAACGATGCCAATTTGCATAAAGACTAGCCAATTTTAGGGGATAGAGCGCCGACGGTGCCCTATCCAGTGCCAACTATTTTGATGATCAAGAAACGGTTATTGGGTTTGAATTTGCGGTTTTTGGCAAGATTTTCACCCCTATAACTGCCTAAACTCAATTTTTAAACCCTTCAACTCTTGAAGAACGAAAGGATAGATCTCAAATTTGTACCCCATGGCTTCCAACACTTTAGAAACTTTAAGATTCAGAGTTTTTTTTAGGAGAAAGATTATCAGTTTCGAAGCGTAACGACTCTTCAACAAAGTTTAGGTGAATAGGAGGCTAATCAAAGTGAGAGGCTTCAAAAATCATGGTTTGAATGCTCCAAGTACTCTAGTAGAGGATATTATTGTGCAGAGGCGTTGAGATGTTTTATGCTACACTACTATCTAAGTAGTTGTTCTTGTGGTGAAAGAGTTTTACGCTAATCTTCATAAATTTAACAAAGGAGTCGTCTATGTGAGAGGCCGGTTTATACCATTTACTCCTTCAAGGATTAACAACTTGTTTATGATAGAGAATGTGTCAATCTGCCATTACACAAATTTTTCCCCTATGAGAGACATCATGAATGAGATTTATTGATTTTTGATGGATGAAAGTAAATATTAGGAGATAAGAGACAACAGGTATGCAAGTTTCTCTGCTACATTACTAAATCCTGTGTCGAAGCAATGACATTTCTTCCAATGACATTTCTTCATACAATGACATTTCTTCATATCTGCAAAGTTACTCCCAACTATCAAAATTAGCAAAGTGACTAAGGTAAGTGTGATTCTGAATTATTGTATTCAAATGGAAAGGCTTATTGATATTGGTACTATAATTGTGAAATCTGTCTTGGGATTGATTGTACATGGATCTAAATATGGGCTTGGACATCCTTCCACCATATTTCTTCTCTAAAGCCAATCACAAATGCCATATGAAAGCTGAGAAAAAGTGCTTCTTCCTTGGAAGCTCCTGGACTCAACTAACCTGTTTGACTACTAAGCAATTGGAGATGAAAATGATATGAGAATAATTGCGGACCAACCATCTCAGAGTTCACAACCTATTTTACCCTACTTTCCTAAAAGTTCACAATTGATTCTGAAAAAGATTAAGACATTGGAGAAAGAGATACAGAATCTTATGAATGCAATTAAAAATATCTCAGATTTATTTGATCATCTGGATTGGTGAATGAAGGAATAATTTGATCACACTGAGAGTATAGAAGAAAATTTGATACGTTTGATGAAGAGAAAGGCTTTGATTTCTGAAGATTCGACTAAAAAATTCTTATATCATCCCTTTTACAAGTTGTTCGTGCACTACCAATCCATGGGATATATCAGAGGAGAAGATAACAACGATACTAATGAGGAGTAGTGACTCTACTTTATATCTAGTATTTAGTATTTGAACTTTAATGTACTAGGTGTGCTTAGTATTTGGACTATTTTACTATACAATTTCAGACTTATTATGTTTGAGATTTGTGTTTATGTTTGGCTTTCAGTGCTAGAGTGTTGTGGTTGTGTGCGACGCTGAAATTTTATTTGGTTTGGTTTGATGAACTTATGTATTTGAGTGCTCAAATGTGTATGTTTGTAATTTCGATTTTATATATATTAAAGTGATGTTTTGTGTTGTTTCTGTAAATTTGATGTTAGTTGATCACTTTATTATGATGTTTGATGCTTAGAAAGGCTAATTAGATGTTGATGTGACTTTAAAATGATCAAAATTGGAAGAAAAAAAATTTATTCGGGACCCTGAAAATTGAACTAGCGCCGACGACGCCCTATCCAGCGCCGACAACGCCCAAAACCCAAAATGCCCAAATTTGACTTAAAATTGTGAATTAACCCAGGGTCCCACCATTTTCACCCCTTCTATCATCTTCTACCTCCATCCAAGGCCGAAAACACCACCTAGGGTTTGCTTACATTAGGATTTAGGGCGTTTTCAAGGCTTGAAAATTTTGGATTTCATCTTCTCTAGGTAAGAGCTCTCCTTTAAACTAAGATTTTTTGATTTTCACCATAGAAATCTAGAAATCTTCGACATTGGGGAGATCAAAAATTTGGAGTTTTTAGTGAAGTTTTGAGATTATACATGGTGTAGAAGTTCTTACTTGCCAAGATTTGTTTTTGGAGTTTAATACAAGGAGATCTTGGAATTGATTTGGAATTATTTTCACATTTTTGTAGAAAATTTTGAATGGCTCCAAGGATGAGTAAGGGGAAAAGGAAATTAGATTTTGATGAAGAAAAAATTGTTAATATTAAAATGCAGTGCCACTTCAACTCGAACCTTTGCATTAAAAAGTGTATACAAGATCGAGCGTATGAAAATCCTGATGGATTTGTGGAGCTGTTAATTGCTGATTGACAATGGGAAATGTTTTGTTATTTTACTGTCGATGCAATTTTGGGTATAGTCTATGAATTCTACGTAAATCTGTCGTGGACTAAGCAGGATCGTGTATTTGTTCAAGGGAAAATGGTAGAATTTACCACGTACCGAATCAATGCATTTTATCAGTTGAGGAATCTAGTTTTTTGTGAAGATACATCATTTGGCACTATGGATTCTAACTTGAATGAAGTTATTGTCTTTCTTACTGATGGGAAAGGAGAGTTGAAAATTAAGCAAAGGCAAAGGATAAATTTTCCTGCTTCTATGTTAAATGTCGCATCTAAAGCCTGACACTATTTTATTTCTGCAAGATTACTGCCTACCTATCATCATAGTGAAGTTACTAGAGATAGAGCTATGTTGAACTTTTGTATTCAAGATTTGAGATTGATTGACATCGGCGCTGTTATCTATAAAAGTGTTCAGACTATTGTGAATGGAGAGACCATTAGAGGATTAGGACATCATGCCCTGATCTATAAACTATGTGTACAATCAAGATTTGAGTTTGATTGCAATCAAGAATTGGTCCATCCTTTGAAGCCTATTAGTGAAGCTAACATTCATACTTATGAATCTCATGTGGGATGGAGATCAAGAACTAAGAGTAGTGATGTTCCTACTGCCCCTTCTACTAGCCATGATATTCCTTCTACCTCCAGGACCTATACTCTTTCTAATGTTATGGAGCAGTTGATGACACAACAAGGTGAAATTGAGAGACATCACAATTAGATTGCTGATTTGGAAGCAAGAAATGATAACAATGACAAGTACATAAGGAAAAGGGTTCAGTACAATATAGCTTACCATGAAGCTCAGGTTAGATTCATGAGGGGAGACTCTGGTGTAATATTTCCTACTTATCCCCGCTATGCTTCGTACCAACCAGATGAAGAACCAAAAAATTTAGGAGAAGATGATTGGTAGAGTAGTTTGTTTGTAGTTTATTTTAGATATGTGATCTTACGTATTTGTAATCTGATTTTTTTTACATGATTGTACTGTGTTAAAAATATAATGTGATTGTGATGAATGAATGTTTGTTTGTTTGTTCCTTTAGTTTGAAATTGGAATAATTCTATATTTGTGGTAAATGTTTAAAGTTTATGTTTTAAATTTTTCCTACAAATCTCTAATATCCTACAAATCTCTAATATGTTATGTGTAGAAAAGCTTCTAATTGTTTCAGACATGCTAGTTCAAATTTTTTATTAAACCTACACAACTTCAAGTTATCAAAAGCCCACTACAAAAGGTTAGACTTTTGTCTTTTTACCTCTACTATTTTGTTTAATGAAAAACTTAAGTTTAGGGGAGGAAAAATTAGCTTTTAGTTATCCTTTATAAAATTATTTTTTCTTTCAAAATTAATTTTAATATGATTTCTGATATTAGAACTTAACTTTAGATAACTAGAACTTAACTTTATTTAAATACCTTAGAAGGCTTAAGTGAAAATTTTTAGTAATGAAGGTTAACTTTAAAGGCCAAGATATTCAGTATAAGAGGAATAAACTTTATTTAACTTTAAAGGCCAAGATATTCAGTATAAGAGGAATAGACTATAGTTGATTATTTAAAGTAAAGGAAAACTTTATTTTTGAAATATTAAAAGTCTTAGAAGTTTATATGAAAGAAAAAAATTGAAACTCTTTGATGAATCACTTTAAAGCTAATATACATGTATAAAGTAAAGGAATGTCACAAGTTCCTACTTTAGGGAGAGAATAGTGAAGTTTAAAATTATTAATAAAATTATTAAAGGCTATTTAAAGGCTATCTAGATATAGTAATCCTCACATAAAAAGAAAATAAAGGATTGAAAAGCAATCCCTCAAAAAAAGGATAGAAAATCAATCCATATATAGAAAAAGAAAATATTTGTGAGGAGAAGCTAGAGGAGATGTCTAACCAAAAATTGTCTTCACTGGAATCAACTTAAAGGAAAGAATTTAATTACATTTCTGAATTTATATTCAAAGTATTAGCATCCTTACTAGTAGAGTTCTCATGGACTTCTTTTTCATATTATTCTTCCAAGTGTCCTTATTGTGACAAATTATAGTTATTCTTGAAATGAATATGAGACTAGAACTCTTAAACTTGATAACTAGATGGCCTTACACCTATAATTTTGACCTAAATTATTAAAAAAATTTCTGAAAGTTTTGCTATTATATTCATTTAAATAAAAAATAATGGTATTTTTAAAGTAAACTTCACTACCATGAATCATAATTTTATGTAGTAGAAGAATTACTTGAGGACAAGTAATAGTTAAGTTTGGGGGATTTTGACATAACAAAAATATGTTGGATTTTTTATATGTATTTGTACTCATTTTTGGTGATATTGTCCTTTAAAGGAAGGTGTTTTCATGCTTTCTTGCAGGTGTGATGATTTAAGGATTTTGGAGCAAAAGAATGCAAAAAGGAATAAATTTGGAGCGAAAAGAGGCAAGTTAGACAAATCTGCCTACTGGCACCGACGGTGCCCTATCCAGCGCCGACGACGCCCAATTTCAGAGAGTTCAGAACAATTGAAGTGATAGAGCGTTGATGGTGCTCGATGTCAGTTTAAGCTCGAATTCAATGTATTATGGCGGGTTTTTGTGGGTTGCTTGAGGAACCTCTTGGGAAATTCGTTCTAAAAAAATTTAAAGTGTTTTTGGCGCCCTAGTTCGGTGGTGTAAGTCTTGTGGGGAGTATTTTGTCTTGTTTGGAGAGTGTTGTGAGAGTTTAGGGTTTGTGAGTCTTTTTAAGGATCTAAGGAGTGTAGGAGTAGAAGGAGAGTGAGAGATTGATTCTTCCTTACTTATATAAGGAGGGAATTGTGTGTTGTTGTAAAAAGAGATGAGAATTCAACAAAAGTGAAGATCACATTTGAATTCCATGGATGGTAAAGTTCATGGGGGTTGAACGCAAAGAAATAGGGAAATATATTTTATTGGGCGTAGAATCGGAGACTTTAGAGTGACAGGCTAAAATCCTCAATTCGGTCCTAGTGTTTGGAAACTAAAGCGAGAGTTAGTCTTCAGGTGATGGGAAGTGGGAGCTTTGGAGTGAGAGGCAGTATCCTCCCAGTCTAACCACTGATTTAGGGACTAAACCAAGGATTAGCCAATGTTCTTTATAGCACTCATAAGAGGCTAAAGAATAGGTATGCTCCTATTTGGGATGATACAAGGTCTTCACTAATCTTTATCTTTCACTCACCACAGTATCATTGTAAGGGGGAGGGCGCCTTTTCCATATTTAAAACTTTCGATACAAAACTTAGATCTGTGTTAGATAACTTTGTTTAGAAGCTTAGAAAGTAACTTTAGAAAACTTAAATGTTTAACCATCTTTACACATTAGCAACTTTAATATTTACAGTACGTGCATTGTGATTTGGATATTGGATTTCTATACTACATTTTACACTTTAAAGTTTTGTAACTTTCCCTGTGGGATCGATAACTAGGACTCCACTAGAGCCCTGTAATACTTGAGCGATATTTATACTTAAATTTATATAATTGTGACTAAATAAAAGATATAAAATTAATCAAAAATAGAAATTATGCATCAAGTTTTGGTACCATTGCTGGAGATTAAAGTCTTCAAGTAGTGATGTGAACTTGATAAAACCGAGCATATAAAAAAGCCACGATCACATCCCACCACATATTGATAATCATGATTTTGAGAGACCTGTCTGCATGTTCTCATTACTAAAAAGATGTGCCATAATGTTTGGAAAAGAAAAAAAAATCATAGGACCTGTAGAATTTGGCGATTCTTACCGGATTCCCCTCCCACGAAGATCAGTGCTAATTCTGGGAGGAAATGGAGCTGACGTGGCTAAACATTACATAGGAAGTGTAAGCAGACAAAATATTTCAATGACATTACAAAGAATGCATCCTGAGATGCGCCCTATCGGATATCAACCCATATTCAGTATTCCACACATTTTGGGGGCCCATTTATTGACCTCAATTTTATGAGGATCCATTTTAAATGACATCCAAGATCCATCTTGTGATGAAAAGGGTCTACCAACATTGACCTCCTTGAATCCATCAGGGATCCCCAAAACCCTAACATTTGAACAAACTCTAATGTATCCCTTTTTTATCTTAAACTGGAATAACGTCATAGACAAACTTAATTTGAATCATTATGGACCCAAAGGCCACCCTATTGACCATCTAGTCAACTCTGAACCCTATGGTCACCATATTGACCTTATAATCAACCCAACTACCATATAGTCAAGACATCTCCATATGGTCAACTTGACCACCTTGGTCAATTAGTCAACCCAATTGGTCAACCCTAGGACCCAATTGGTCAAACTTGGATAATTAGTCAACCCCATAACCAAATTAGTCAAACGTGGTCAATTAGTCAACCAACTGATCAAACTTGGCTAATTTATCAACCCTGGGACCCAATTGGTCAACATGGTCAATTGGTCCACCCTAAATAATCTTGGTAAGCCATGGTTTTATGAGTTAATTTTATTTTTTATTTAAAAAAATAGAATTAAGGCCTATTAAACCTAAATTTGAACCTTAAGACAATTAATCAAATCCCAACCTCATGGCAACCTAAACCCATAAATGACACCTAAGTTCATGAGTGATACCTAAACTTAAATCCAACCAATGACGCATTGATATTGGGTCACCTATGACCTAATAAGATCCATCAAGACATTAATTTTTACTAAAGTAACACATTAAGCCACCTAGGGAG
This sequence comes from Phalaenopsis equestris, assembly GCF_001263595.1. Classification (NCBI taxonomy): domain Eukaryota; kingdom Viridiplantae; phylum Streptophyta; class Magnoliopsida; order Asparagales; family Orchidaceae; genus Phalaenopsis; species Phalaenopsis equestris. The sequence continues at coordinate 267,994 of NW_018165089.1, forward strand.
TCATTAATTTTTATCAAAGTAAACAAATCATCATGAATGGGGGAGTATATGGCATCCATCATGATTTCCACCTCGCGTCTCTTTAGACTAAGGTGAATTAATCAGACCAACTCACTTCTGAGTTGTCCATCCACCTCACACCTTCTCTAATGGGAGAGACGACATGCCTTAGCCAAATTCCTCACCATGCTTAAGCTCATGATGAGCACACCAAAGGGAAGTGATGGTGGGCTATCCCCAGCCAAAATCTCATCTTTTGAATTCTCTAAACCACCACACACATCCTCCAATCAATCCTAAGCTTGTCCAAGGCCTCCAATGGCCATTTAAAGCCACGACCGAGAGCTCTACCCAAGAAGAGAACCAGATACAGCCCCCAAACTTTGTTAAACCCAGGAGCAAAATTACTCCCCATCCTCTAAGAGACCAATCAACTAACGTTTCAGCCTTTGGAACCTTACAAGAAACCATAATTTTACACTTCAAAACTAGGAATAGATTTTGGGTTTATAATAACCTCTTTGAAACCCCAAATTAAAACTTCCAAAAGCTTCACTGAGCCTCATGAGGAAGAATCCAAACAAAATTGACCTTCCTCATCGCCTCTATCCTACTGCTAGGTGAAATTGTGACACCATTTCAGCAAGGATATACTCCAGTCTGATTTCATTCTAAATGTAACTCGAGAGAATCTTTGCAAGGACGAGGCAATAGTTTCCATCAAGTTCAATTGAGGGTTCATCTCTTGAAACCAAGTATGTGACCTAAACCCTAAAAATGTGTTCAGGTTTGGAACATTGTGAAGCAAATCATCACACACACCATAGGTACATAATCGTATGGATGTGTTCTTTACATATTGACGAAGCTTTTGGAACAATCCCCATAAGATTCCAAAATTAGAGTTTGATGATTGTCCATTTCCGTGTAGAAATGGACAGCTTGGATCGATGGAGAATCGAGGGATAAATTGATGTTTGATCTCGAACGGCTCTCGGTCAATTGTCCCATGGGGACGATGAACCGATATCGTCCATTTCCGTGTAGAAATGGACAGCTTGGATCGAGGCTGATGATTGATTCACCCATATGAAACAGATCAAACTATGTGCCACCTCAACACCCACATGTAAAGGTCCATGAACCAGATGCGGCCGCGTGGAGGATCGAGCTGGCCCCACATCAGATAAATAGAAAAATCAAATTTTCTATTTAAATAAATTAAGAAAATACCTAAAACCTCAAAAAAGTCATAAATTTAAAAAAAATCATAAAAATAAAAGAAAAATACCTTTGGATGGTCATAAATTTAAAAAAAACATAAAAATAAAAGAAAAATACCTTTGGATTTATGAGAGCAAGGAAAATTTGACTAAAATGAAATTTAGAATTAATGAATTTATTTAATTTTTTATTATTAATTAATCTTTGGAGTAATTTAATTATTAAAAATTAATTATAAATCTAAAATTAAAAAAAATAACAGGGACTAACCCTTTTGTTTTTGGGAATATTCCTTGATTTTTCCAAGGTTAGGAAAAATCAAATTGAAGTTTGCCAATTTTCTTTAAATTTTGTAATTATTTTCAAAAATAGTTATAAAAAATCAAAAAATTGGAAATTAAATTAGAAATTGGTTAGAAAATTTAGGTAATGAACTTAAACTCTAAAATAACAATTTCTTGCCTTTGATAAATCTGAAATAACAATTTAGACATTAACGGTAAAATTGTAATTTTTAAAATTTATATTTTGGCCCTAAATTTTCCACAAACTTGATCGTATACCTTAAATGATTATTAAGATCAATCTAATCCTAAAATTTTAAATTTTAAAATTTACATTTTGGCCCTAAATTGTCCACAAACTTGATCATCTACCTTAAATGATTATTAAAATCAATCTAATCCTAATCTTTAGGTTTAATTCATCTTAGACCTAAAATAAACCATAAGCCTTAATTAAGTTTAAATCATAATTAGTTCTAACCCTAATTAAACCTAATTAACCCTTAATATTTACTTACATTTGGCTTAAGTGACCTTTAAACTCTAATTAGGTCTAATTAACCTTTAAGTCTTACTTACATTAGGCTTAAGTGACCTTTAAATCTCAATTAATTCTAACCTAAATTAGACTTAATAATCTATTGAACCTTAACTAAAGTAGGTTTAATCAAACTTAAACATGGACTAAACTAGGCTTAATCCACCTTAAATCTTAATTAGATCTAACCCTAATTTGACCTAATTAAAACTTAAGCCTCACTCACATTAGGCTTAAGTGAACTTTAAAACTTAATTAATTCTAACACTAATTAGACTTAATTGAACCTTATGCCTTAGATACATTAGGCTTAAGTCCAACTAAAACCTTAATTAAGTCTAACCTTAATCAGACTTAATTAAACCTTAAGCATTTCTTACAATAGGCTTAAATCCACTTAAACTTTAATTAAGTTTAACCCTACTTAGACTTAATTAAACCTTAAGTCTTACTTACATTATGCTTAAACTAACTTAAACCTTAATTATTTCTAACCGTAATTAGAATTATTTAAACCTTAAGCCTTACTTACAGTAGGCTTAAATCAACTTAAACCTTAATTAATTCTAACCCTATTTTGACTTAATTAAAACTTAAGCTTTACTTATAATAGGTTTAAGTATACCCTAAACCCTAATTAAGTCTAACCCCAATTAGACTTAATCATATCTTTAGCTTTCCTTACATTAAGTTTAATTATGCCTTAAACCTTAATTAAGTCTAGCTCTAACTTGACTTAATCAAATCTTGAGCTTTACATACATTTAGTTTAAGTATGTCTTAAACATCAAAAATTATAACCCTAAGTAGACTTAATTAGATCTTAAGCTTTACCTACATTAAGCTTAAGTACATTGCAAGCCTTAATTAAGTCTAAAATATATTATACTTAATTAACCCAAATTCTTAGGTTCAACTCATATTAAACCTAGCCCAAACCCTTTGAATCAACCTAAATTGAACTTAAACCACCTTAAAATCATTAGGCTAAATTTAAATTGAATTGTATTAATCTTAAACCTTAAATTAACTCTAAACGTAGCTCAACTTGCCTAAACTTCTTTACGTTTAAACTACATCAGACTTAAACTTTGGGTCTAACCTATATCAAAGTTAATCAAGTCACCTTAGGTTCTACCTAAATTGAACCTAAATAAACTTATCCTTAGGTTTTACCCACATAGAACCTAAAAATTTAAGTCTAACTTACATTAGACTTAACCACATTAAACATAAACATTAAGGTTAATTGACATCAGAGTTAATGACAACGACTTTATATATGCTTAAAAATACAAGAATTTGATACTACTGCTAGAAGATTTAATTCCCCGGCAACGGCGCCAAAAACTTGACAGTGGTTATAGATTCGATAAAGATGTATATAAAATATTCAATAATTGCAAAGTCACACTAATCAACGCAATTATACGTATCACTCAAGTAATACATGGCTCTAATGGAGTCCTGGATATCGATCCCACAGGGAGATATTAGAGGCTACGAACTAAGAATTAGAAAATTCATACTTAATCACAACAATATAGTTCAAATTTCTTATCTATCACTAAAGGCAATTGAAATAAATATGTAATTT
>NW_018165089.1:272034-281925 GCF_001263595.1 Phalaenopsis equestris
CCAGATTGAAAGTAAATTAAGATCAAGGTGAAAAGATCATCACAACTTCTTTAACATTCTCAAGGCTCAACCAATTCAAATCACTATTTCACAAAATCTCAAGACAAGGAGAAAGACAGAGAAAACTACTCATAACTCATGGGGAAGATATGAAAAAACTCAGAATTTATATATAAAAGCAAATTCATACAAACTAAAATAAGTAAATACCACTTATCTCTAATTCCTCCCCAAGCAAACTCCTCAATGTTCCTCTAAATCTCTTCCTTTCTTTACAGTACACAGAATTCTTCTTCGAAGCTGCAAGGAGGAAGAAATCTCTCACTTTCCCTCCACCCTAAATTAAACTCTCTACACTCTACACACTCTCCAATTTTCGGCCAAAAGTTTCTCTTAAAGTTGTAGAAGAGTTTTCCCAAGTGTTGCCTAAGCAACCCCTCAAAAATCGTCCACATTCAATGCACATGTTGAGATAAGTGCCGATCTCGCCATCAACGGCCTAGAGGGCACCGTCGGCGGCCTTCTGGAATATTTGACTCTAAACTCTCGGGAAAACCCCATCGTCGATGCCGTTGGGCTCGCCGTCGGCTCCCTAGTTTAAATCTGTGGTCCTTTTCATTCCAAAATTGTTTCTTTTTGCATCTTTTTGCTCCAATGACCATAATTCAACATACCTACAACAAAACATCAAAAATACCTTTCTTTAAAGTGCAATATCATCAAAAACAGTGTAAAATAGGTATGAAAATCTCAACATATTTTTCTTTGGTCAGTTAATTAATTTCTTTAAGTTCAATCCTAAAATGAATTTAAAATTGATGATTCAATTCAAAATTAAAGTTGACTTGCAAATCTACCGACATAAAATAAAATATCAATGACATAAAATCCACTCTAAAAGACATTAAAATTTAAACTTGAACTTAAAATGTAATTAGGTTTGTAATTAGGTTTGAGAATATATTTTGGAGGTAACCTATGGTTGCTAATAAAATATCTTCCGGTCATTTATGACTTATCAAACCACAAACTTAATGACCTGGGATGACAAAACCATAGGATCCTGATCAGGTTATTCTAAATAAAAATAAATAACAAAATGACAAAACTTAATTGGTTAGTAAATTGTAAATAACCTAAAATTGTCCAGCCCCAAAAATCTGAATAAGACACTAAAAATTAAATTGACCCCTAATGAACAAAGTTCATTGAACACAACTTGAACCCAGTGTGCAGATCTACGAAGATCTCTTAGACGACGTTATCTTTGGTTGCTGAAAAAATTCTCCCAGTCCTAGTTTAATTACCTTTCAGACTAAGCAGTTCTCAGGACAGGAGTAAGACCACCTTAAATGTACTAAGGTTTTCAAGCTCTCGTTACCACTTAGGGCTAGATGTTAGGCCCCCTTAAATGGAGTAAGTTTTTCCTTTCCTAATTTAATAAATTGGTTTATGTAGGGTGGCCGACCTACTTATGTGCACCTGTTATCAATAGATCCAACCAAACCTCATCCACATGGGTTTAAGGACTAAAAAGATTGTGGTTCTATATATATAGAGCTAGCTAACCTATCCCACGTGAGATTGAGGACTCGGGTTTCTATGGAATATATGAAATTTTTGTAGTTTCTTGTGAATTTAGCAATGTGTGAGGTTTCTATGAACTATGAAATTTATGAAGGTTAGTGGGATTTATGTAGAATTGTGAATTTATTATGGAATTTGTTGGAGTATGACACTAACAATCTTGAAAGAAATTCAAACTAGTCAGACCGGAAAGAAGATTTGATTTGAAAATTGATTTCAACTCCCTTCTCCTATTTTTTGGCTCATGTATATCTTTTTTGTTTCATGTTGCATTTCTTTTATTGATTTTCTCTTGTTTTATAAAGATGTAAAATTTGAATGAATGTTTAGTGAGAACTTACTTTATCTTTTCAATTTTTATAATAATTTTTTCTTTATTTTTGGACCCACACCAGTGCTTCTAAGAACAAGGTTTTATCTTTAAAACATCACGATGCTTGTACTTATTCAAGTACCGTCCATTTATTGGGAGCATTGCTCTTTTGCCTTATCAATCCACAAATTGGTAAGATACTCCGAAGTTGACACTTCAACAATGAATGGTCCCTCTCAGGTTGATTCAAATTCACTCCCTATCTTGCAATGTGTAATAATAGGTATTTTAAAGGCGAGAGCCAGCTCACAGACTTTGAAAGACCTTAGGCAAGCCAGTTTATTGTGGGCTTGCACCATGTTCACCTGGTGCATCCCCAAGCTCTACTGCACTGGAAGCTTCTTTATTTTAAGATTTTATAATTCTTCTAGTCGAAGTTTGGTGTTTTCTTCCATATTAACTTTGTTTTCCATGATAATTTTGAGAGACAACAGTTGCACTTCTAGGAGAAGCACAACTTCAGCCCATACACTAGAGCTTACTTTGTAGACTGAGTGGGAGTTTCGAAAGCTATCCTATATGCATAAAGCCTCCAACAACTGTTCATGCCATCCTCTTTTGTTATCATCCAATATTTTCTTCAAGTTTTGAATGAGGGCTTTGTTGAATGCCTCTTTTGAACAATTTGCTTTAATAGATTGTAGAGCATCTTCATTCATAGTAGCTATTATTTTTGTAGCACCAACTTTGTGCAAAAAAATTCATACTATCTTGAAAAAAAATCTTGATATTCTTGAATTGAAATTGAAGTTGAGTTTTCTGGCCATAGAAAATATGACTTCAGAGTCGAATTTCAATTAAACATAGCCCTTTCATTAATTCCATCTTTCCGGGCTTAAGTAGATTTCAAAACTCTTAACCATGTGATTAAAATATTTTTTTTTATTTTCCAAATATATTTATAATCTAATTAATAACCAGTTGAAGATCCAAAGATCACTTAAAATTTTTCTTAAATATAATGTTAGAAGGATTTTTTCAAGAGAGTTATTCAAGTTTTATTAATTAAGAAAGAACTCAGACACCAATTTTTTATTTTATGCTCAGCTCTGGAAGACCTTTTTTTCCTTCTTTTTTTTCTTTAATGTTTTGAATCAATTGTTTCACCAAACTTATATTCATCCCCAAACTCATATTCATCCTTTCTTTTCTTTAAGTCTTTCACATAATTTGTTTTCATCTTTTCTTTTTCTCTTCTTTTTTTCACTGACAATTATTATATCTGATGGAGAAAATTTTAAGGATTCTGAATGTCCAAACTCCTCTAGTTAATAATTCTCATATATTTTTTAATATGAATCCGAAGATATTATAGTTCATTTAAAAGCCAAGACTCAACTATTTGATAAAAAATTAAACGGTTCAAATCATCTTTAGTCAATTACTTGTATTTTAATCACATTATTTTATTCTGAAATTTATTTAAGACTGGTTAAAAGTTCTTTAAGGTGAAGGACTTAGTTGTTAGGGCATTAATTTTGTTCTCCCCTTGATTCATAATCTTATTAAAATGTTAAAATCATGAATCACTCCTTCCTTGATTGTTCTTTTGATAAGTTTTGAACATTTAAGCTAGTTTCTCTTTTCTCAAAAATTTTTTCTTCATTTGATGTAAAATTATCTATAGAAATTGTGCAATAGAACATCTCTCCTTTGAGTGAGCTTTCTGAACACTGAATGAACTACAAAAAATAGCAAGTCCCTTTTCTTTTCCTTATTTTTGTTTTGGTGGGATGGTTAGGACAAACTAACAATGATCTTGTTGATACCACTTTTCACCAATGTTAGCAGTTAAAAGATGAAACCTACTATCGCTTAATAGGGAAGAGGCCTCAAAAAGTCTAATTTCCTTGTCAGTGACAGTCTCCATTCAAGACTCGATTGCCTCTATAGTTTTCTCTTCTTTTTAACTATCAAATTTTCTCTCCTTCATCCTCATCCCTAGCCTCGACCTCAGATGTGAGTTGTGGAGGACTTTTCACCCTCTCATTGGGTTACAACAGAATGATCTTTAATTTCAATGCCATGTTTTCTCTTTTGTGGATCTTTTTTTCTTGCATTTAATGCCCACATCTATTGAGAACACTTCCACTTTGGTAGAGTGTAGTAGAAAGCGAAGAGAAAGACTTCAATTGACCTCATTGTATGTTTGATGACAACAGACTCTTCTTCTTTCAGGACTCTGTCCATCAATAGAAGTTCCTGAGCTATCCTTAGATCAAACCCAATTAACTATTTCGCGACCTCTATGGTGTGTCTAATCAGTCTATAGTATGAGCAGTACTTGAAGCGATGCTTTTTGTAAACCTCCTCTGACTTTATTCTCTCTGGTAGCTTGAACTTCAAGTTTTTTAATCAAATTGTGAAACATATTTCCACTGACTTGTTCTTAAAAGAATATACTTTGTTTAAATGTTATGTCATTGTCGAAGGTGGTCTTTCATCCATCTGATATAGACTTCTTTGAAATAATTGTTGATTGTGTTGCTGAGGAGACTGATAGCTCTATTGAGGCTACTTTGTCTGTATCTATATTGATTGCTTGCTTTCGTCCACTACTGCCACAATCTCATAATTCTTCTCAAATGCTTTCATCGGCTTTGGTTTCTCGGTTTTTTTCCAGAAAACCAAGTTGCATAGCTTCTTCTTGAAGGCTCCCTACATTGTTGATTAGCTTTTCAAAAGTCTTAATTATAAATCCTTTAAGTAGAAAAGCCACTAATTCATGAATTCTCTTCAACAGAAGCTCAATTATATTTTGTTCTCAGAGTTGCAATTCACGTTTCATGCTTAGGTTTCTCCATCACAAAATGTAGTCCACCAATGTTTTTGTTGAACTTTTTCTATAGTGATGTTGAGCTAAATGTTGGCAAACCTTTTAACAAAAAAGGCTTTCCAATTCTGCTAACATCTTTATTAAGTTGTTGGATAACATCGTATACTAGTCTGTCGGCACTATTTTTCGTTGGAGGAGTTGCCTGTTGGAAGTTGTCGGTCACCGGAATCGAAATATACGAAATCAAACTGACCCCATACTTTTCACAGTTTAAATGAAAGAGCATTATACCTCAAACCCTGTATTTGCCCCGAAGAAAATAAATTAAGAAATATATGACATCTGTTTGGTCTGTGAAACCGTTTTATTTGTCGACAATTTCCCCTATTTAATATGAATAATTAAATAAGGTTTATTTTAAGCTGGATTTGGACATCAATGTTTCCATTATCCCTAAGAGTAGGGTAATTACCATTCATCCTATAAATACCTCTAGTGTTCAGTGAACATCAATGTTTTCATTATCCCTATGAGTAGGGTAATTATCATTTGTCATTTAATTTGAGAATTATGTGGGTGAAAACCCTTAAAAGGGGCAAGTTAAAGCTATTAAGACACTTAACCAGTTTTAACTTTAACTCGGTCTTGTAGTGTTTTAATGGTGTTCAATTTCTAGTTACATTCACTTTTCTAATCCTCATTTAACTAAATTTTATTTAGTCTAGGTCACTACTAAGCCCTCAGGACCTTGGTGGACCTATTAGTAATTTTTGAAAGAAATTAAATTTTAAGTGATAATAATTTATCATCAAAACATTTGAATGTCATTTGAACACCAAATAGAGGTATTAAATTAGTGAGTTACTAACATCCACTAACATCCAAAATCATCCAAAATCGTACCCCTAAGTCGAAGATCATTTAATTTAATAGACCTCCAAATTTTAATGATTTAGAAGATTGCAAATTTATCCTTTGATTAAGAAAAATGAAATTGGTTTCTACTAATTAATTCCTTATATTTCAATCATCCGGACATGTTCATTAGATCAAAGTTTTCCCATCTTACTCTCTTGGATTGAGCCTAAATGTTAATTAGGGGTAAATTTCCAAAATTACATTTTTGCCCCTAAGGCTCTATCACTTCATAATTCATCAAATTGAATTCCAATGACTTTGGAATTTTTTATCCTACCTCACTCATGGGTCAATCAAGACATCTGAGGAGAAATTATAATTTTTCAAATTTTAATTTAATTTATATAATTATTTACATGCAAAAATAAGATTTTTAAAAGAAAATTCAATAACTTGACCAAGACTAAGCCTAATCACTTGAAATTTTTATTGGAGGTATACTTAGCCAAAAGAACCACTTTGACCAAATTTAATGATTTTTTGAGTTTTATTTGAATTATTAGAATTATTTTAAGTTCTAGAGTATTAATTAATTATAAAATATTTTAATGTGGAAAATTAAGTTTTCATTTTTACTAAATCTCTCTAAGGTCAAAGAACCTAGAGAAATAAATTTTACATTTTTATTTTTATTTTTGAATTATTAAAATTATTTAAATGAAAAATTAAGAAAAATCCTTTTTTAGCCTTTGAAAATTATTTTTAAGCTTTAAAATTCAATGTCTTAACTTAGAAAATTAGGAAAAATATTGCAATTGCTCTTAAGTTCTTAGGAAATAATTTAGAATATTTCAATGAATTTTCTTAATTTTATGATTTTTAATTTTTTAATTATTTAAATATTTAAAATATGCTTAAAAATGAATTTTTTATTTTAACTACAATTTTATTTAACTTAGAAAATCAAATTAGGTTGTCAAATGAACTCCAAATGTTTTGATTTTTTTATGGAGAGTCCTTTGAACTTTAAGTTATAGTGGAGAATCAAAATCAAGTCATTTAGATGTTTATTTTTCCCAAATTAATTTTCTTTGTATCTTAGGGTTTTATGAAAATTAAGTGTATTTTTAATGACTTGGCTCATGAAAAATCTTTCTAGGGTTCCCTGGTCATAATGAACCTACCAAAAATTTTCTTGGATTTTTCTAAGCAACAGGCTAATTATTATGATTAATTTATGAAAATAATAGACATAAACTTGAAAAATATGGATCTCTCTTTAGGGGCTTGTTTGACTTTGAAAAAATCAAGGAATATCTCTCATGATAGAGGCAACAATATGCCAAAATATCAAGCCATGGTGAAATACTTGAATGCATGGAGAATCAAAATACTTAGAACAGTATTTAATTAATTAAAAATAAAATATGCATCAAATAAACTTCAAACCATTTCCACATTGTTCTCCTCTATTCATCCTCTGTTCACTGAGTACTATTGTATTTTCATTTTTTTTTTTTATTTTTCTATGCAAAGATATGATTTTTCAAAGTTAGAGGCATTTCAAATAAATAAAAAAACCTATTTTTCTATTCAAACACGCGACGCCTCGTCAACCTACGCGGCTCCAAAGCTCCACGTGGCGTCCTTTGGTTCGGCGCCGCCATCCACCTCAGCGCTGACTCGGGCCGCGGGTCCTGTGAAGGCGTTGTCCACCTCGATCTCATCCGTTCATCTGATACACGTTCGATCGTACGGCTCCCCGTCATCATCCCCGATAGCCAAAACCCATGAACCGTTCACATTAAAATCTTAAGATCTCACTCATTTCTCAATCAAATGACCTCGGGTTTGATCCTATAGACTCATCTAAATGAGACAAACGTATCGATATGGTAGTCATGCCATAAAGTTAACCTTAATCACATGGAGAGTCAAAATAGGCTCGAGAAGAGGGAAAGTTCAATACCTTTGCTCTGAGAAGGGAAGTTTCAATCAGCGATGCTCAGAACATTCACGGAGGTCCAAGGAGGCTAGGGATTGAGTCTCTTACTGTGGTGAAAGTCTAGGGTAGAAGCTCTCTATGAGGGGGCTTTGATGGGGCTTTGTCTTCTTTCAGTGTGGGGATGATGTGTGCACAAGCAATTTGATTTTGGTGGAGTGTGGAGATGTGGAGAGTTCTATCCTAGGTTGTGGCAAAAAATCAACAGAAATTTAAGCTCAAAATTTAAGCTCAAAATTGAGCTTCCACAGTGGGGATCAGTGGGGGAAAATGATTGGTTTGAGCTGAGGAGGTCTTAGAGAGTTGTTGGGATCAATTTTGTAAATTTTCCTTAAGAAAATTTCAGTTCTCTCTATTTTGGCCATGGGGGTGAGGTTTTAATAAAACAGTTTAGGGTGGTTGTCATGGCCTCCATTTGGGGTGCAATGTGAAGCTTAGGTGGAGGACTTCAAGATGTTAAACACAAATCAGAGCTAGAAACATTGGATGGGTGAAATTGGGTTTGAAATTTGGCTTGGGGCTCTTGGTTTTGGCTCCTCTGGCAACCAGGGTGGTTGGCCATGGTAGGGGAGGTGGCTAGGAGCTCATGTGAGCCAGAGGAATCTGTCACAACAATTAATTTGGGCTGTTGATGGGTTTTGGCAAATTTGATGCATTTTGGCAAATATATATTTATCTTAAGCAATTTAGGAAACAAATCCCTTAATTTAGGGAACCTTTGGTCCATGGCTCATCTAGGGTGGATTAAGTAAGTCTAGCTTAGTTACTATGACCCAAAAGGTGGCGGTAGAAGTCTTGCTATGATGAATTTGGCATGGTTAGATCAATTTTGGTGCATGGGTTCAATGTGGATTGAAATGGCCAAAGGTTGGGTTTGGGTTAGGCTAACCATGACTTTGAGTCAATCAATTGATCAACATTGTGTATTTTTGGTAGAATTGCGTATAATTTGAAGGATTTTGGTAAATTGGGGCATGTTGGGCTAGACTTGGATCTAGGTTGGGCTGGGCTTAGGCTAAGTCCAAATTGATTATTGAGAATGGTCTATAGGAACATCATGAAGAGTTTTCAACATAAATTGGGTGTCAATTTTGGGGTTAGGGCAATTAATTTGGTGGAATTTGGGGGCATGGCCAATTTGGTGGAAATTTAGGAAATTTTGGATTTGGGGCAAAAATTAAATGAAATTAAGGCTTCACCAAGGCCAATTTAAGGTCAATTTTGATGTGTGGGATTGTTATGAAGAGTCTGGGCTTCAAATTGAAGCAAACTAAGTAGGTTATGGGGTTCAATGTGGTGGGATTAAGTCATAGGGCCAAAATTGGGGAGTTTAACTTAAATCAAAATTGAGCTCAAAGCATGGGTCAATTAGGCTTGGATTTGGTTTAGATTAGTCATATTAAAGGTTAATTTGAGTTTAAGATTGAAATTGGGGGAAATTAGGACCAAAATAATGGATATTTGGGGTAAATTTGGGAAAGTTGGGCCTTTAAAGGCAATTTGGGGGTTTTGGTCAAAATGGTCAAATTGGCCAAATTGTGTTTAATTGAAGGGTCCAAATTGGTTTTGGAAACATTTGGAGTGATTTTGGAGGTTTTAGAAAAATTTGGGGTGCCAAGGCTATTTTTGTAATTTTGGCAAATTTGAGGGTATTTTGGTAAATTTGGCATTTTTTGGGTGGTTTTAGTTAATTTGGGTATTTTGAAAAGGTTTGAACTGACTTTTGGACAAATTTGAGTATTTTGGGTGCATTTGAGAATTTTGGAAATTTTAGCCAAATTTAGGGCTCTTGGGGTATCTAAGTAATTTGGGAGATTTTGGGGGAAAGATCAAGTTGGATATTTTTGGTAGAATCACGGTGCTAATGACCGCAACTTTATATATGCTTAAAAATATAAGTAATTACTACTGCTGCTAAAAGATTTAATTCCTCAGCAACTGTTCCAAAACTTAATAACAATTATAGATTCGATAAAGATGGATGTATAAAATATTCAATAATTGTAAAGTCACACTTATCAACGCAAGTATACGTATCGCTCAAGTAATATAGGGCTCTAATGGAGTCCTAGATATCGATCCCACAGGGAGTAATATTAGAACTACAAACTAAGATTTTAGAAAAGCAATACTTTAATCGCAACAATGAAATTCAATTTGCTTATCTGTCACTAATAGGCAATTGAAATAAATATGTAATTTTAATAACTCTTAAATAACTAATTATACTAATGAGGTTTTTAATGTGATATTCAATATATAAGAAAGCATCATTCTCCTTGTCAAGAAATTATA
>NW_018165089.1:281983-294257 GCF_001263595.1 Phalaenopsis equestris
AGGCATAAAGAACATTGACTAATCCTACGCTTGTTTACTGAATCTGCGGCTAGGCTGGGAGGATACCGGCTCTCACTTCGGAGCTCCCACGTTCCCCTTGCTTTGGAGCTCCCACGCCCTAATTCATCATTCCTGCAACAAAACATCAAAAATATATTTCTTCAAAGTGCAATATCATCAAAAATAATATAAAATATGTATGAAAATCTCAACATATTTTCCTTTGGTCAGCTAAACACCCTATATGAGCCATGGACCAATGGAATTCCGATTTGGGTCCTCTATGTATTGGTCTTAGCTAAACCCTAGCCTAGGGCTAATGGGTTTAGGGGACCATCTACATGAGACTCCCAAAAGATCAAGGGATCAAAATCAAGAAATTTTGGATTTAGGTTTGTAAGTTATTGTGGGTGTGAGTGAGTGAGAGTGAGTGAAAGTGAGTGCCTTAGCCCTAGACCAACTCCTAGAGTCAACCCTAAGGTCAAACAGTCCTAAGGGTGACTCATCTTCAGTTTCCCCCATGGTGATTCCACCTACTAAGTGCTAAAGGTTAGAATCAATATGTGGAACTTCAAGTAAACTTCAAGTTGAGCAAGGAAGAGTTTAGATTTTTTGTCAAAAATGTTCGGACTTGAACTCCTTTTCTAGATCTCTAGAAATAGTCAACAGGAAAGTCCTATGACTAGACCCTAGGCTACTAAAGAGGAAAACTAAATCTCAACCAAAAATGAGGTCAACATAGTCGAAGGAAACTCTTAAGATGCCACTTATGAACAGGTACAGCAAAAATGTTTCATTAACCCTTCGTTGTAGTAACTTGCTTGAAAGTATGCAACATGCTATCAGGGGTTCCTGGTTCCATCGAAGGTTTTAAACGACGGTAGTATGAAACGCTTGGGATATTGTATGGCATTAAACTCCTCTGGGTAGGGTCTGCTCTTTAAAATTAATTTGTTTCCTTTTGAATGTTCGAAGGCTTCTCTCACCTATTATTCAACCATCTAATTCATGTCCATTTTTTGTATCATGTTGAGGATGTAATTCTTCTTTGGTCTTTCATCTCTACTAGTGGAAGTAAATTCTTTCTTTTTGTATGTAATTTAAATGAACTCTAGCTGATTCGCTTCCGCATGAGCAATTTTTGGACATTGATGCTGACTCTATAGATTTGTTATAACCGTCATTATCTCTTTCATTCTTTTCTTACTCTTCTGATGAATGACTCTTTGTAGCATCAAAGTGGTGTCCTCCTCAGCAATTGATGAGGCATCTCGCAGAGATGATGAGGCTCTAGTTTCAACAATGTTGATCTTGAAAAATTTCTCTTCCATATAATATATCAGGTCATAATCTTCATCATTGATATCCCTTCTTTTTTATTTGGTCAATTTTGTAATGTCAGCTCTAAGATTTTCCAAGGCAACCTCGCATGACTTCTCTTTAAAAATTTTAAGGTCAACTAGATGACCCTGATGAACATGCCCTTCTATGGCAAGCTCTGGTGTAGTTGTGGTATTGACAGTCAGAACATCAAACTTATAATTCTTTTCATAGACTAGTTTTTTAAATTTTCCATAGGTATTAACCATACTTCCTTCTTCAGAGTTAGTGTTTTAAGATGGGGTGTCTTGTTTTTGATATCGGCACGTCGGGAGGAATTATGCTCACTGTCACTTGAACTAGACACACAACAAAGAAATTTGTTATTGTCATTTGGTGTAGGAGCTTTTCTATTTATGGCAGTAGATATTATTCTTAGCCTAATATGGGATCTGGCCGGTACGTCCCATGGGTTTCAGAAAAGTGGTAGTAGCATGGACGATAGTAACATTAGGCACCATACGATCTCTTAGTTGAGGCTTCAAAGAAATGCATGGCAGTGTTACTTCCTCTGCTCTCTTAGTGGGTTTATGAGATCACAGGACAGACATGTCCTCATCCAATATCTATTTTTTTCATTTTATTTGACACAGCACATCTGATCCTCTTTAAAATTTTGGTGACTGAACAATTTCATTGTGAGCCAACCTCTCAAAAATGAAATGGTCTCGTGTAATGGGCATATACTTTACCCTTAGCATATACTTTACCCTTACCTTACTATGACCATGTTGAGGGTTAGTGTAGCAGAAATTATTTAGGCATTGTCCTCTTTAGAGGCAAAAGAGAGAGGATGAAACCTATTCCCTCTAAGAAGAAGTAAGGTCTCATTCTGTTCCTTTTTCTCCTAGAGAGGGATTTCAATAGAAGGAATTACTTTGTCAGTTTCATTCTAATTTTTTTAAAGAGCCTTCTGACCCTTATTCCTCCTTTGCATGTGGGTCAACGACATGACCCTCAAATTAGATCTAACTTCAAACATAAATGGTACTGGGGTGAAAACAGACATCAGCTCATGAAAAATTTCCTTCCCTTTGGGTAGCATGGATGCAGCAAGCGCACTGACCATAAATTTGATGGTGGTGGTGGTGACAGTCCTTATGGTAGCGAGGACAAAAAACTTGATGACAACAGAGAAAACAAACTTAGTGATTGTTATTTTGACTTTCACCTTCTTAAGCGAAGAGAACACTTATATACTACTTAAGTCGAACTCGGCTGGCAGCTGATCCCGAAAAATATAATTGTGTAAAATTTATAAAGTTGACTCCGCTTTACAATGGCGCTAAAAACTTGATGTGGTATTTTATGAATAATAACATTAAGCACTTAATGTTGGGATTCTACGTAAGTATACGTATCGTTATCAAGTAATATAAGACTTTTTTATTTAAGTCTCAAATATCGATCCCACGAGGAAGGTTTAAATTTGAAATGATAAATTAACTAGGAAATTAACATAAATAAAACAAATTTACTGTCACTTATTTTGAATGTTTGAGATACTATCATAACTAAATTATTAACTACTAGCAAAATTTAAATGCAAAGTTTAAAACAGTAACTACTAAACTATGTTTATGTGATGAATTTTTTTAATATGAAAAAGCTTTCCCACTACTACAATGAGTTTTTGGTGAAATGAGATGAGATAAATGGTTTAAATTTTTATTGTGTCAAATAAGAGCAATTTTAATTCTCTACCTTGATTCAGTGTTATAGAAAATCATTGGCTAATCTTAGGTTTAGTCCCTAAATCTGTGGCTATGCTAGGAGGATACTAACTCTCACTCCAGAGCTCTCACTTCCCTTCCCCTGAAGGCTAACTTTCACTTTAGTTCTTAACACTATGATCAAATTTTGGAATTTAGTCTGTCACCCTAAAAATCTCCAACTCTACACCCAACAATGTATATTTTGCTATTTATTTGCACTTAATTCCATGAACGAATTACACCTTCATGGAATTAAATGTGATTGTCACTCTGTTGTAAAACTCATACTTCATTTTCCATATCATACGTTTCACAACATATTTTAATAATTTAATTAGTCAAATCGAGAAGTGAATTAAGAATGGAGTTGAAAATCATCACAATTTATTTTATATTTTAACATTGACACATCCAAATTATCTCTTCATTTCACCATATCTTAGAACAGGGAGAAAGATAAAGGAAACTACTCAGGCTTCATGAGAAAGATACAATAAAACACAAATTTTATATATAAAAGAAAGTTCATCCAATAATAATAAACAAACAACGCTTATCTGAAACTAACTCTTTCTCAAAGCAAATCCTTTATAGCCACTCTTAGGAAATGTAGGAAGAAGAAATCTCTCACTTCTCTCCCTCTCCAACACTCTTAGAGAAGAATTCACGCTTAAACTCACCACAAAAACTCAAAACTATAAAGAAATTAAATGACTAATGGACTCTAAGTGGCTAAATGGAATGTCGAATAGTGTGGAAGAGAGTAGAAAATGGTTGAAGGGTGCGAATGGCCGCAAAGGGGGCCTTTTCTGATAAATTTCAGCTCCAAATAGAGCATAAGGTCGATTTTCCAATAGTTGCATCCAAAAACTCTTCAAAAATCATTCTAAAAATAGGGCTTACACCGACACTGACATCATTCGCGCCCATTATGGCGTTGTTGATGTCAGTAGTCCGTAAATAAAATCCATGCTCTCTATCAAATGGCGCCCAGTCTGGCATCGTCGGCACTGAACATTTCTTCAAAAACACCATTTTGACTCTAAATTTCATCCTTTTTACTTCAAGTCCTAAAAATCAACAACATGCAATAAAACATGAAAAATACCTTCCTTTAAAGTGCAATATCACCAAAAATGAGTATAAATTATGGGTCTAAAAATGCATATATTTTTTGAGTATCAAAATCCCCCAAACTTAACTGTTACTTATCCTCAAGTAACTCCTTTACTACATAAAAATATGACTAATGGCAAAGATTTTAACTCCTAGATTTCTATATTTTAGTCTACTAAAAATAATAACATAACTTAAGAAAATGTAAAATAACTCCAGTTAATACTAAAGGTATAAGAATATCTAGCAGTCAAGTCTAAGATTTTTTATTCTTTATTCTTTTCAAGGAAAATTACAAATTATTCATATTAAAATCACTTAGAATATTCAGATCAAAAAGAACTTCATGAAACTTTACTAGTAAATATACTAATACTGAAATATAAGTTTAGAAAATGTAGTCAAGCCTTCTTCTTTAAGTTGATTCAAGTGAAGCTAATTTTTAATTAGATGTCTCCTCAAGCTTCTCCTCACATCTTTTTCTTTTCTTTCTTTTTCTTTTCTTTTCTTTTCAAGATCATTTTTAGTCCTTCTTCTATTTTTTTTCTTTCTCTTTTTTTTATGTGGGGATTGTTATATATGGATAGCTTTTAATGATTTTGCACTTCACTATCCTCTTCTAAAAGTTAAAAACTTTTCACATTTCTTCACTTTATAAATTTATATTAGCTTTAAATATTTCTCATAAAGTTTTATTCTTTTCTTCTTACATGAATCTCTAAGACTTTTAATACTTCAAAAATACAAATTTATTTACTTATAATAGAAAAACATAGTTTTATTCTATCATAACCAATATCTTAATCTCTAAAATTAACCTTTATTATTGAAAACTATCACTTAAGTTTACTATATATTTAGAAACACAAATATAGTTATCTAAAGTTACCCTCTAATACCAAAGGTCATGTTAAATTTTAAAATATTTTGAAAATATAGCTAATTGAGGAAAAATAAAATTAAGTGTTTTTTCTTTAAAAAGAAATTTTTCTTCCCCCCCCCCAAACTTAAATTTTTAAACCCAAAACTTAAATTTTTAAAAGATTTAGCATGAAAAACTAAAATAAAGGGTAAAAGAAAACATTTAATACATAAATGAAAGACTTACCTGTTGAAGGTTCTGATATTGAAACTTAACTCTGAAATATTGCAGGTGTTAATATAAAAAACTATAAGACTCTAAACATTAAATAACATATCATACATATAAAAATTTTGTTGAAAAAGAGTTAACTACAAATACATTCAACGAAGTACTAAAAACTACTAACAGTACTAAAATGATTTCCAATGTAAAAATAGTTTCACAAATCTATTGTTCACAATACAACATAACATTTAAAATAAAGTGTCACACTCTAAAAATAAACATTCACAACAATAAAGTACAACCAAACATAAACCAAATAAAAATCTAACTAAAACATCACCAATCATTAACTTCTTCTTCTTCCACATCCAAATTTTGTTGCTGACATGGGGTAAAAATAGGGTGAGTAAAAAACTGAACTGAGTGGTCGCCCTTCATGTATCTAACCATCGCATCATCATAAGCAGCATCATATTCAAACTTTTGTCTTGTTAAATCATCATTGTGTGTATTTATGGCCTCCATATTTTCCATTCTCAAGATATCTCCCTGTTGGATCATCATCTGCTTCATAAGTTCCTGTAGAGTATGGGTACTAGAAGTAGTGGTACTTGAAGTAGAAGGAATATCCCTGGTCCTACTTCCAGATCTCCATCCAACATGAGATTCATAAGTCTTAATATTGACAGGCCCAATAGGTTTTAGAGGTTCAATCCTCTCCTCATCCATTCTAAAAACAACTTATGCCTGTTCACATAGTGTGAAGATCAGGGCAGGGTGTGTTAAACCACCAGTAATCTCTCCCAAAGTAATAAAATGAGTTTTTCTATAAAAAATAGAGCCTACATCTATCCTTCTCATCTACTGGATACAGAAGTTCAAGATGGCTCTATCCTTTGTAACCTCACTATGATGATTTGTTGGTATCATTCTAGCAGAAATAAAGTAGTGTCAGGCCTTATATACTACATTTAACATAGAAAGACGAAAGTTTACCTTAACAATATTCTTCACCTTCCAGTCTCCTCTTCCATCAGTAAGAAAAGAAATAACTTCATCTAAGGCCTCATTTGTAGCAAAAAATGATTTATGCTGGCAGCTATACACATCCTTTAACTGATAAAATTCATTAATTTTTCTTGGAGTAAATTCCACCAATTTCCCACGAACGAACATGTAGTCTTAAGAAGTTCCTTAAAGTTAGCATAGAACTCCATCACTACACCAATAATAGCCTCAGCAGTAAAGTAACAAAAATTCTCCCACTACCGAGCATTGATTAATCTTTTGGCTTCTCCACCAGGATTTTTAAATCCTCGATCCAGAATTACTTTTTTAGTTGTAAGAAGACAATTGAAAAAACAAATGTTGGCCTTGTAATTGACAAACTTTTGATCATCAAAATTCACCTTTCTCTTTCCTTTGGTCATTCTCAGTGTCATGGTAATCTACGAAAATTTGATAAAATCCAAATAAATTCCCAAAAATTCTGAAAATCACAATGTGAAACTTTATAAACTTAAATCTACTAAGTAAGAGGTTTTCACCAAAGAATTTTTTAAAAATCTTCTAAAAAAATTTCAAAATTTTGGATCTTGACAATGTAAGATAAATCTTTGGTGAAAATAAAAAATTTTTGGTGAAAATAAAAAATTTTGGTGAAAATAAAAAATTTTGAGTTCAAAGTGTAGCTCTTACCTAGAGAAGATGAATTCCGAACTTCTTTTGCCTTAAAATCACCTCAAATTCAAGCAATAGTGAGCCCTTGGTGCAAAAACCTGAGGTTGAAGGTGACCGAAAGGGTAAAAATGGTGTTTTTACTGTCCAAATCGTGAATTTTAAGGGGTTTGGGTGGTTTTCAGGTCGAGATCGTAGTCGGCTCCCTTGCTGGTGCTGTCGGTGCCATTGGCCAAAAATTCACTTTTTTTTATTTTTGCAATTTTCAACTTTCTTTCAATTCACTCCAAAGTCTATTTAGTCTCTTTGGAACACAAATTTTCATCTTAAAATAATTCAAAAACAAACATTTTCAGAAACAACATCAAACTAACTTTTATATATGAAAATACACTTTTTACAAATACATTTTTCTAATCACACTTACACATACATAAAGCAAACTAAATTATAATTCAACGTCAAAATCAAGCCACAACACTAGAACGCTGACATAAAACTAGACACGCAAATAAATTTTGAAAGTTAATAGATTTCTAAAGCAAAGTAAAGTAAAGTAAAGTAAATTAAATCCACACAATCACATTAAAAACATAATTAATTTAAAATAGTAGAGAGTCCAACTTCTTCAATTACCAACTTCTTCAATTATTCTGCCTCATTCTGCTTCATCTTCAATACTTTCTCCTCCTTTAATATCTCACATACACTGGTAATGGATGTACAAATTGTAGGAGGTTTGATACGGTAACTGATCAGTCGAATTTCATCGATACATCCATTTCTCTTGAACATCTGCACCAATCCTTCTTCAATTTTTCAAGTATGATCAAAGTTCTCCTTCATCCTCCAATCTAGGTGATCAAAAAGGTGGTTGAGATTTCTTTTCTATATTCTCAATTTTCTTCTCCAAAGCTATTGAACTTCCAATTGTTTATGGAATTAATGGTGTTGAAGCATGTGATGAATGATCCAAGATAATATCCATTGCTTCATTTCCATTCCTAATATAATTGTCATCAATAGGAATCATGGGCTCCCAAGGTAATAATATTTTCTCCCAACTTTCATATGACACTTGAGATTGACTGCAAAGTAAGAAACTTGAGGAAGAATTCCCCAGTCCATATACTGGCCCATTCATAATAATACCCATAATAGATTTGAAAATAATTCATCCCACATCAATGAGCTTTTCCATTTGAATGCAATAGTTTAAAATGATACTTTCTCTTGTAGCTCTACTAATCTTCATGGTAAGGAGTAATTTTGCAGATCTGAAGAAATGTCATTATTTTGATATTGGATTAAGCGGTGAAGCGGAAAAACTAATGTATCCCTCATCTCTTATTTCCCAATTATCATTTTCATCCGTCAGAAAGTTATATACATCTTGCATCATATCTCTCATTGGGATAAAATTCTTATAATGACAGATTGGAATGTTTTCTATCAACAAATCATTAATTTGAGCCGGAGTAAATGGTATAGTCTTACCTCAAACAAAGACAACTCCTTGGGTAATTTCATGTAAGTTAGCATGGAATTCCTTTACTACTGGTACAACAACTGCAGTGGTAGTGTAACACAGAACTTTCCAACATCTCTATACAATGATTTTCTCAATCTGTGAACTTGGATTACTCAATCTATGATTGACAAAGCCTCTCTCCTTGATAAGTCTCTTTTTCATAATAACTTTATCGTATAATCTCTGTGCATTAAAACTGATAAACTTTCTTCTATTAAAATCACCATACCTGGAAGTATTTCTGGAATTAGAAGCCATGGAATTCAAAATTTGGAAGTTTCTGGTCATCTAAGGCAGTTTTTAGGCATTTAAAAACACCTCTCGATGGTTACTGAGGAGCGCAATCTCGCCAAAGTCTGCCACATTCGTATTGAACGTTTGAAACTGCTCGGGACACCATCGACACTCCCGATGGTGCTGTCGGTGCCATGGTCAAGGTAGACGGGCGTCGTCGGCGCCCATTCTGGCGTCGTTGGCGCTGGAGGCCAAAATCGCATCTTTTATTTTTTTGTTTGATTCGATTACAAATTTTTCCTCCAATACTAATATTTTTATTAATTTATGATATATAAAATTGTGTAGGATTCAAAAATATTATTATTTCCTAAAAATACTTATTAGACAAAATAGTAATATATATATAGAAAGCGCTTGGTTTAACGTCGTTAGCCCGACGTACCATTGTTTAATTAGGATGACTTAACATCTAAATCTCTTTAAATTATGGCATGTGCCATCCATAATAATGTTTCAATCGATGCCCAATAACTTTAAATATCTTTCCAATTTTAGGATCTTTAATAACAACAGTTCCATAATGATAGACTTTAATCACATAAATGAGCCTAACCATCTAGATTTCAGTTTTTCTGGAAATAATCTCAATCTTGTATTATATAATAAAACTTATTGTCCAGGTTCAAACTTTTTTTTAATATTCTTCTGACCATGCCATATTTTTATTTTCTCTTTATAGATTCTTGCATTATTATATGCTTCATTTCTAATCTCCTCAAGTTCATTGAGTTGCAATAATCTTTTCTCACCAGCATATTTTAGATTAAAATTAAATTCTTTAATAGCCCAAAATGCTTTGTGCTCCAATTCTACTGGTAAGTGACATGTTTTTCCAAAAATAAGTCTATATGGGGACATTACTATAGGAGTCTTATAAGCAGTTCTGTATGCACATAATGAAGTATCTAATCTACCAAACCAATCTAATTTATAAAGATTTATAGCTTTTTTTCTAAAATTCATTTTATTTCACGATTTGATATCTCTGTTAGACCATTAGTCTTAGGATGATAAGCAGTAGAGAATCTATGCATAATATTATATTTTTTAATCAATTTCTTGATTCTCTTATTCCTAAAATGGGATCCTCCATCTGTAATAATTAATCACGACATTCCATATCTTGTAAAAATATTTTTATTTAAAAATTAAGAAACACTCCGAGCATCACATTTAGGTATAGCAACAGCTTCAATCCATTTGGACATATAATCAACAACAAGTAATATATATAAATTTCCAAATGAAGGCATAAATGGTCCCATAAAATCTAATCCCCACACATCAAAATTTCAACTTTCAATGTGTAATTTAAAGGCATTTTATTTCTTCTAAAAATATTTCCTCTTCGCTGACATCGATCACATGTTTTAATATATTCATTAACATGTCTAAAAGAGTAAGCTAATAAAATCTAGCTTGCAAAATTTTATATGCAGTTCTATTTGTTCCAAAATGTCCTCCAAATTCAGAATCATGACATCTTTCAATTATTTGTTGAGTTTCTTCGTAAGGCACACACCTCTTAATAATTAAATCTTTACATTGTTTATATAAATATGGGTCATCCAAAAAATAGAATTTTGAATCATATATGAATTTCTTTAATTATTGATTCTTAAGTAGTTGAATATCACTTACAATATAATTTACTATATCGGTATACCACGGTATATTCATTTCATCAATATTATATAATTGTTCATCACAAAAATTTTCTAAAACTTCATTTGTAAAATTTATTAATATTTCTTTTTCTAGTCTAGACAAATGATCAGCTATTTAATTATCATTTCTTTTTCAATCAACTACAATAAAATCAAACTCTTGCAATAGAAGTATCTATCTAATTAATCTTGGTTTAGCGTCTTTCTTTTGCATCAAGTATTTGATAGGTATTTGATAGCAGAATTGATAGCAGAATGATCTGTATGCACTATACATTTGGTTTCAATCAAGTAAGGTTTAAATTTATCAAGGGCACAGACAATAGCTAATAATTCTCTTTTAATAGTAGTGTAATTAATTTGAGCATCATTTAGAGTTTTATTAGCATAATATATTACTTTAAAAACTTTGTTGAAACTTTGTCCTATAACAGCTTCAATAGCATAATCACTAGCATCGCACATTATTTCAAATGGTTTCTCCTAATCAGGTGGAACTATTATTGGTGCAGTGATTAATTTTTCTTTTAACAGTTCAAATGCTTTTATGCATTCCTCATTAAAATCAAATTTTGTATCTTTTTCTAAAAGTTGGCATAATGACTTAGTTATTTTTTGAAAAAATTTTTATGTAACGCCCAACATGTCCTAGAAACTTCTTACGCCTCTGACCGTAGTAGGAGCAGTAATTTTTCAATAAATTGAATTTTTGCGGGATCTACTTCCATGTCATGTTCAGAAATTTTATGCCCAAGTATAATTCCTCCTGCAACCATAAATTGACATTTTTCCCAATTTAGTACTTGGTCGATTTTTTCACATAATTCCAGGATAGGGCCTAGGCCGACATTGGAGCTGTTGGTGTCAGTGGTCCGTAAATAAAATTTGTGATCTCTGTCAAATGGTGTCGTCGGCGCCCAATTTGGCATTATCGGTGCTGAACATTTATTCAAAAACTCTATTTTGATTCCAAATTCCATCCTTTTTGCTTTATTTTTGCTTCAAGTCCTAAAAATCAACAACCTGCAATAAAACATGAAAAATACAATCATTTAAAGTGCAATATCACCAAAAATGAGTATAAAATATGAGTCTAAAAATGCATATATTTTTGGTGTATCAACAGCTTCTCCACCCTAGCAGTAGTTGTCTTCATGACAACACATGGGGCTTTCCCGAACTTCACCTCGATCTCGTCAATGTCGGCTCCAAACTTGATCATTAATCCCAAATGACGGACAACCTTTTTGTTATGCAGGTTAACTTAGAAAACATTAATTTCAAATTTACAAACATTGATGTATCTTCTAAATTTAGTTTATTGCTTCATACCGGTCATGGATATTTTTGAAGAGATAAAATACTTTGCGACTTGTCTATTATGAGTGTTTCATTTGAAACTTATCCTTATAAATTTTATTTTGGTAATATTTTAAAAAAATGAGTTTTGTTTTAAATTTGAAGTTTTTTGTTTTATTTTAGATTTGAAGTTTTATTTATTTTTTATTTTGCTTTGGATTTATGGTGTTTTTTTGTTTTGAAATTGGAGGTTTTTTTGTTGTTTTACTTTGATTTTAGAACTTTTGTTTAATTTTGCATTTGAAGTTTTGTTCTTGTTTTGGGTTTGAAGTATGATATTGTCGAGAAAAGTTGTAGGAGTAAATTTTAACCTAAATTGTTAACAACAAGTCAAACTCATTAGAGGAATGAAATGAATATGAAATATAGGATCCAGTCCAAAATTGGAAAGGGATTATTTCACAACAAACTCACTTTGATCCTATTTGTTTATCGCACCTAA